>NC_086007.1:8184701-8314099 GCF_030014385.1 Trichomycterus rosablanca
AAAGATACCAGTACAACACAAAGCGCCAACTCTAAAGCATAGTGGTGGAAATGAGAGTCTAGGGTGTTTTTGGCATGCCCCCCTTAGTTTCAGTAAAGCAACATGTAAATGCCACAACATACAATGGCATTCAACTGAATTGTGGCTTCCAACATTTTGGCATCTGTTAGGGGAAGGTCCTTTCCTGTTTCAGCATGACAATGTCCAGAGTCCAGAGTGAATGGTTTGCCATGATTTATGTAAACAAACTTAACTGGTCCGGACAGAGCCCCGACTTCAACTACAGCCAACACCTTTGAGAAAGATTGGATCTCCAACCGCCAGGCCTTATTAACCAACCTTACTGGCTGACATCATTAATAGCTCTGTGGTAAAAATTAAAGCCCTTTGTTTGTGGTCCGAAAACTAGTAAAAAGCTTTTCAGAAGAGTGAAGGACTAAGTGAATATTAATTTAAATAAGGTTGTAAAGCTTGTGTATCTACATACTGTTGGCTATGAATTATATGTATAAAATGAATCAATGGAGTATTCTACATTTCAAGCAGCCAAAGAACCACCTAGAGGTAAACTTTTGCAGATTAAGTGTGCAACCAATAGTTCTTGTCATGCATCAGTCATTTTATTTCTCCAAGACATCTTATAAAGTCATTCACACTCCCTGTGAAGAATCTGCACCCTCCAAACAATTGCTCCAAACTTTAAGAGGCTGAGACTGCTTAAGATTTTAAGCGCTCTCCTCTTATCCTATTTCATTTCTCCCTCCTCTTTTCTCACCCCCTCCTTTCATGAATTAAAAGGTCTGTAGGGAGAGGCATAGTTAATTCCGATCAGATCTCTTCTCCCCCCATACCCCCTCACCCGGCAGTTCTCCTGGGCTGACAGACGGAGATGGGATCTGACAGTAAACAGCCAGGCGGATGCCTTGCGCGTGATTGACACGCGGGCAGGTCGCCCCGCTCCTAATCCTGCCCTGTCAGGTCTAATTGGAGAGGTGGAGCCCCGTGTCACCGGGCCACTGATTGGCAGGACCCCAGCTTTGCATAGATATGAGCAGCAGATGAAGGCAAGGTGCCCACTCTACTGCTAATAGAGATATAGAGAGGTGATACCTGTACAAAAGGTACAGGGCTACAGCAAGCATCTTAACATGAACACCTGCATCCAGATACATTTAACTCAAAGTCAAATGTGTGACATGAACTTAAAGTTCCAGTTCCAGCTCCACAAGACCTAAGAACCTGCAATAAGCTGTTACAGATACTAAAGTTCATGCAAGTGTTTGTCTCAAGAGGAATCATGTTATAGACATAGCAGACTCACAAGGTGCTATATTTAAATGTCAAAGTGGACACCACTTCTATGCCACTCCTAATTTTCCGGGCTACCCATTCGAATTATGAAAATAACTGGAATGCAGTTTATGCCTTTGAATGTACTAGGTTTTTTTCACAGTTTGACAGTAAACAGCCTTTTTCACATGTATATTTACATTTTCGGCACTTAGCAGACGCTTTTATCCAAAGCGACTTACAGTATACTGTGACAGTATATTGTCTAAGCAATTGAGGGTTAAGGGCCTTGCTCAAGGGCCCAACATTTTGCAACCTGGCAGTGGTGGGACTTAAACCAGCGACCTTTTGATTACTAGTCCAGTACCTTAACTGCTAGGCTACAACTGCCATTGCTGTAGTGATTTTGCTTTAAGTGGGTTTAAGTAAAGTGTTACCAACAATTGTTTTATTTTTTTATTTTTTTGTAATATAAACTGATAAACCAAATATTAGGTGCTCCTGACTAATATGCTTTCAATCCAACCCTGTCCTAGTGAGACATTGACCTCACAAGACCTCTGAAGTTGTCTTGCATTAAATGGTACCAGAAGAGTACCAGCAGGTCTTTCAAGTTCTGTACGTTGTGAGATGGATTGTCCTACAGTTAGAGCATCCTGATGCCATATCATTTGTGTGTATGTCATCTTGGAAAAAACAGGATTGGTCAGACCAGACGTCCTTCTTCTATTGTTCCAATGTCCAGTTGTCATACCTGCATGCCCATTGTAAGTTCTTTCAGTGGTGGACAGGAGTAAACATGGCCATTTTAACTGGCCTGTGACCAATGTTCCCTCTAATTTTTCATGTGTCTGAGCAAACACACAAACTCCCTGAGCGGTCCCTTGGACCACTGTGAGCAACATCAGATGTGTGCACTGTGGTCACGCCAGCATCGCATCTATCCAAGTTACATGGTTTATTAAAATAATCAAATTTCAGCATTTACATTTCTGTTAGAATACTTTTCATTAAGTGCTTTAGCCCACTTACAATAAAAATTACAAAAATCTTGTTCATGACCTGTGTAGTATGTTAACGCTATTGGAAGTATAAATATTTAATTTTAAATATGGCAAAACATGAACTGCAGACCAAACCAAGCCAACTATAAACTCCAATTTTAAAAACACACTGAATATTTTTATTATAAGGCACTGACTTCCAGTGTGTGAAGCTGAAACATAAAACCATCACACGTTCCATACATTAACACATGCTGTTAGGGGAAACAGTTGAATATGGTGTGTTCATTTGTTACACACAGGAGGGAGTGACGTTTTATGTTTTATGTTTCAGTACGGAACTGTTAGAGTGACGCACACACAGATGTATGCGGGTTGTCATAGTAATGTTTATACACGTTAATGTTCGCTACTGTTGTAGATGTAATAAATATAAAGTAAGCAAGTACAATGCTTTAATCGTCCATTCTGTTTATTGACACGATAGTCAAGAAAGTAAACAGAGTAAACAATATTCAACTGTTTCAATCTTTTTAAGTCGTGGCCACGATCTCATTCCATTCCCACTCTAAGTCGTGGCCACGCGTTATTAAGGCGTTATTATTATTTATTTTTTTAGGGGATGTCACCTTAGGGGCTCCGTACAGAATGAATTGTTATGTGTTTATTTTATTTTCAATTCAGGTTGGATTTTTTTGTGCGCGGAGACTGTGTCAGCAGTGAGCAATTGCGCACGCGCGCTGTTTAGAGGGAACATTGCCTGTGACTATGCAGCCACATACACAGAAAGGTTTGATGCTCTGTGTGTCATAACAGATTCCCCTAATCAGCAGTATTAAAATTATCTGCAGTTTAATGACATTTTTTATGTCCTCTGGCATCAATGAGTCTTGGCTGCCCAAAACCAAGTCAGTGGTTTGTGGCTTGTCCCTCTTAGGACCACTGTCAGTGGGTACTCACCATGACTGTTTTGGAGATGTTTTAACCCAGTCACCTGTCCATAATGATTCGGCCTTTATCAGAATCACTCCAGTAGTTATGCTGCCCAAATCTGCTGTATTCAACACGTACTGTAGATAACTACCATCAGCCCAACATCAAATATCTCCCTGACCGTGACATACACAACTGTTACAATACAACGATTCATATTTTTGGGAATGGTCCTAATGTTTAGCAAAAAACAAACTGCAGGTTTTGTGTCTGACTCGGGTGTTTTTATGCCAATTACTGTGTGTGTGCTCGACTTATGAATACATTTCTGTATACAATAACATATACTGTATCTTACCTTTACTGTGTTTGCTGAGTGATCCCACTGCTGTTTGTGCATCTCCACCCATCAAGTGATTGACAGCTGCCATTGACCTGCAGCAGTCAGAGAGTGCCGGTGGAGGTCGTCAGGTCAGACGATACAGCGTTGCCCTGGAGACGACCTTGGCCCCTTATTTGCATACAAGACTTCATTAGTGCAGCCACACTGCCTGCATAACAGCAGCATAAATGAATAAGGTAGACAGAGGACGAGAGGGGGGTACGGAGGGCAGCTAATTAGGCCAGGTGTATTTGCAAAATATACCATCAAATGTAAGACAAGCACAGTAGCTTAATGTGGTTTAAAGTGACTGTAATTCAAAACAGTTTTAATTATAAATTGATTAGAGAATTAAAAACATGTTTAGAGTATTGTAAAAACTTTCATGGAAAACGTTAGGTTCATGTAAAGAACATATTTAAGGCTAAACGATTATTTTCCTCTGAGTTCAAACTCCCGCAGCATAACCTTGCACTCTAGCGTGTTAATAAATTATTAACATGTTATGACAGAAAGTGTATGTTTTGCAGCACCGCAGTTCTACACGTTCACACTCGGGAAAATTCATTTCTGCTGATCAGCATTTCTTACATATATGATCTCAATTTTTTATGCAAGCTCAAGCTAGCAGCACTGTTCATTTCTGATATACCGTACTGTGTAACACAACAATAACTGCTGCATCTTGTTGACGCTCACGGTGGGTCCAACACTACCCAGAAATGCTGGACAATTAAAGCAGTGGTTCTCAACCAGGGGACCATGGCCTACTAGGGGGCTCAGTGAGGCCAGAGAAGAATCCCATTACATTTTGTTAAAAAGAGTAAAAATAATCACATGTGATAGGATGGCAAAATCAACAGGCTGTTAGCATATGGGAGATCTCTTGTGATGTCATATAAATTTTAACTACATACATCCTCCGCTGGGTCTTTGCAAACGGACAAGTATTTAAATCGTCCAACTCAAAAGTGCAAAAGTCAACAGAAGGGCACTACAAACGATTAAGATTCAGTTGTTGATGCAGATCCAGCTGAAGTAGACCCAGGTAAGGAAGCTCCCACTACCAGTTACACAAGTTCTGCCCAAAATCAGAAAGTTCCCAGATTTATACAAATTTCCCATGAGCAAGAAGACAATAGCTTATGTCATTCTAACCGAAAGAATAAGAACTATATCATAACCCACATCCAGGGGGGTCAAAGAAAAAAAGGTTAAGGGCAGTGCATTGCGCACCTAAACCGTGTTTACTCACTTACACTCACTTTTTAAAAAATTAGATACTAAAACGTGCCTAGGCTCGTTGCCAGGGTGGTTCTCTTGGAGTACATATTTGCACTTTTAGGACACAATATGACCAAAAGTATGTGGACACCACAAAGTGTTGCAACAATAAAATAAAATGATAAAAGCATAAAATCCATTTTTTCTTTTTTTATGATTCTCTATTTATCTATGCATTTTTTTCCCCTTTTCTCCTGATTAGCATAGCCAATTAGTCTTCTGCTGCTGGGGATCCCGATTGCGTTTGAGAAGGGTATATTCGCCTGCTCCAAGCCCCCTCCAACGTGTGCGCAGTCTCTCGACCCCTTCTTTTCCGCCCGTGCCTCGGTGGATTCGTGCCTTGGTCTGCTAACCAGGGTTTTTGCACAGCGTTTGAAGACCCCACCCAGTTAGTCCGGTTCTTTTCCTCCCTGCAGACTCGATGGCCAATTTTGTCTGCTGCAGGCACTGCCAACTGTGCCTGCTAGATGGCACCCAGTCAACTGGTAGCAGAGCTGAGTTTCTAACCAGGGTGTTCAGAATCTCAGCGCTGGTGTGCTAGTGGAATATCCCACTGCGCCACCTGAGTGCCTATACTTTATTTTTTATCATTTATTTTGTACACCTGCTATCTATGAGTCTAAAACCCAAAACATTTTAGTGAGGAAACTTTTGTAAAGTAAATCCCTAAAAATATGAAAACAGTTACTAAAAAGGGACCAGTTATAAATTTAGCCTCTAATGTTATAAATACCAAACATTTTACAAGCCTAATGTACAACTATATAATATTTGCCTTTGCCTGGTATTCATTTTACAATATCCATTTTTAAAATGACTCTAACGTCATAAAGCACACTGTGGGCACAAAATTAATATATTTTTTATTAATGCCCCCATTCTGCACCCTTAGATTGAAATGTATTCATATCGCTCATTATTTGGAAAACATTTACTTTTTTATAAACACAAGTCCTTAGTAAGTCAACATCTAAACGAGCAAGTATGCTTCAGATAGAGTAACTCTGTCATAAAATTCTAATCACACGGCCAGAAATTCCCTGGGTATAAAAACTGAATGCTGAGAAGAAAAAAAGAGTTTGCTCAATCAGCAAAGAAATGTAGAGTACAGAAGTGAATCTGAGAGCTAGTGGATGGGTGCACTGCAGCTCGGAGCCACGGGCAGCGTGCTGTGCCCTGGAGGAAATTCTCAGGGCGATCGATGGAGGGGATTAAGGCCAGGCTTTGGGGCTCAAAGGCCTGGATCTTGCCTGTATCCTCCTCGGGAGCCCTGGGACCAGAGGAGGGGGAAGAAAAGCTAACCTGGAACTGTCAAGTGCATGTGCTCGAAGGGCTTTGGAAATCCAGGCAGGACATTTGCAGGGACCGCTTCAATGCACGGAGCCGCTCGCATAAGCTCACAACAGCATGGCAATCGTATTCAATATTCTATGGGAGGCACAGAAGTATGAGAGTCAGAACTTAAAGAAGAAGCTGTCTCCAAAAAGACTAGGTACACTGGCTTTGCTTTCTATTGTGTGTATTGTGTGTTCCAGGCATCCACACTGACGTTTCAAGTATTTGGTCATTGAAATCATTTTTACTTTCGATTCCCAAGAGTCAAGTTTGCGCTTGGATTCAAGGCTCATTACAAAATGAGCAGAAAATAAATTAATAAATAAATGCAAGAAAACCACTGGGAAATTACAGCCGAGCCGTGGTGGATCTCAGAATTAAACAGCATAATTAATCACGCTAAAAACAAGCACATTGCTCATACTCTTATTATACCTAATAATTGCATTTCTTTTCCACATCAGGAAATGCAATCAGTTAACGTATTAGCAGACTGAGTAGTCTGCTGCCAAGCAGCTGGTTGGCCAATCAGATGCCAAAAACTACTGACCTGAAGACATGCATATTCTATCAAACCATGCATAACAAAGCAAGAAGTAAGAATGTTTTGGTGTAAAGTAGTTTAATTAAATTTCATTCCTCTGTAGTTTTCTAAAACTCACAGACTCTAAAATTGTCCAGTTCAATTCTATGTGGCAACAAATATTGGACTTAGATAGAAACATGAGAGGATCTACAGGGGTGGTAGCTGCCACCCTTTACGTGGTTGCCCAATTGCCACTCTATTTCTTTTTTTATCTCACTATTTATTTTTTTAAACCACTTTATTGTTGGCGGAAATGCAGTGGGTCTAGAGCCTTTTTTAAAAACACTGTAACTGTGGCTCCGCTACTAAATGGGTTCAGCAGTGCGTCATGTGCGAGTCGTGTCCTTCGGCTGGCAGAGATGGTACGGAGGAACAGATGATTGATTTATCAGTTTTACCAAATTGACAGTCACCTGCTCCTTGTGAATGTTAAGTCACTCTGGGTAAAGCCAAGATACCGGGCTTGCTTCTGTCTGCCTTTCCGCTGGTGTGCAATGCCAGCACACTTATTTCTTTCTGGGAACTCACCCCGTGTTTTGAGCCTCATGGCAAAATTGCATTGCTCCAGAGTCAGTGTGACGTCCCTGTTCCAGAGTGGACCCCGCTTATAAATTCATGTTAGGTTGGGGTGCTGCTTGTGCATTGCCAGTCCCAGCTAGTTCTGAGGGATCCTTATCTTCCATTGTTACTTTTAGCTTTTTAGCTACACTATTAGCTACACTATTAGCTATTTTAGCTTTTAGCTACACTATTGTTCTACTCTGGTTTAATGCACTTTTGTTTTCTTTTTATTTTATTCTTGCAGGTGACAGACTTCACCTCACGTTTCACTCGTAAGGCACGACCCACCCCATTACAGCAACACAGACCCTTTACAGAGTGCCAGTCAGTCACAGGGTATCACACAGACATACTTACTTATTCGCAATTCGGGGCAATTTAGATTTCAATCTACCATCTGACATTGATACCTATTAAAAACCCACAAAGAGCGCAGATAGACAGCAACTAAGGGCAAGAATTGAACCCAGGTCTTTGGGTTTGTAAGTACTGTGAGAAAAAGCTACACCCATTTTGCAACACTTCTATGTGATTTCTATGTGATCTAGTGTTTAACTTTCTAGATCTGCACAGACATGCACACACGCGCACACACGCGCGCACACACACACACACACACACACACAGTTTTGCTTTAGGTCGTAATTTAAAATCATGGACCAGGCTATGCCAGGCTGATGGCTGCAGCAGATGTGCTAAACACCTTTATAAAGACATTCATCAATTTGACAATCTTACGTTCAAATGATCGATAGTGCATCTTTTGCCGCCTCTGCCATCAGTCCAGGTATCAATATCAGAACACCACAATCACCCAGACAATCAATGATGGCTGCGGGGGCAACAGGGTGTCTGATCATGGCACAGCTGAACTCGGATGCTTGACCATGTCTGAATTTAACTAGAGCACAAGCTGTGAGTTCGTCATGGATGGACAAGCAGTACATGCCTTGACTGATCATAGAGACAGAGTGGACTGGTCTATTTAAAGGAAAACTTTTCATGTGAGACTGAGATGTGAAGGACAAACACAGGACACAAACATCTAAACAAAAGATTTTGGACACCATTCTTCACTGGTATTCAGATTTAGATCAGGTTCAAATGGTTGAACATGGGTCAGTAACAATGAAGCATTATGCATAATACCAGTTAATGTTCATGCACTGCAATGTTCATACTTCTCTTACTGAAAATGGATTTTAGATCATTTAATACCATGTATAGGATTTGTACTCTTTATCATATTGAGGGTCATGGTAGACTTGAAGCTTATAACAGAAAAAAACAATCTATCATATTTTTCAGGCATAAAGAAACTTCACTCAGACACTCAGACAGAGATGAGGCACAGACCTGAGTCCCTGAAGCCCTGAGACTCTAACGCTGCTTGTAGGAAAACAAGTTTATTAACAGTTGTTTGGATTGTGAACAGTTCTTGCTAGACACCTCTACTTTTATTCATTCATTTTTTTAACTGCTTCGTCCTGGTCAGGGCTGCAGTTGTGCAAAGCAGGAATACTTACTGCTCAGAGCATCAAACACTCACTTATACCTTAGACATTCACATTCTGCGTGTTTTTTAAGGAGAAGAAACCAGTGGAAACAGACAGAGTAAACATGAACAAAGGGAGAACATGCAAAACTCTACACAACAGGTGCCCAGGACATGTTAAATTATATTACAATAACTTGCTGTAAAAAAAGATTAAATCAAATAATTATGTGAAAATTTAAAAGGTAAAGGTAAAGGCTTTTTACTAGTTAAAAGCCACATATAACTCACTTATCTGACTTATGCTTTCATCATTATTTGGAAATCAGAAATTGGATATCGCACCAAATATCATTCTGCTGTCTATCAATCAACTTAAACAATAATCATATTAACATTTCACGTTTTATACATTTTATCTATTCATTGAAAACTTTTAGGGTTTTTTTTTATCAAACTTGGAGAAATAGCTTTAATCACAGCAACAACACCATTAGTAGAGCACTCATTTATACACCTTTATACACTTCTGTCTGTAAAAGGGTCATTTTGTCAAGCATCTATAATGTCTTCATTAAAAACTAGGAACATAATGTAAAATGCACAAAGACTCCAAAATCCCACTGATATAATACCTGCAACAAAAGTTCTCTTATTTTAGTCTTAAATCTTTTTAAAATGTACTAATAAGATTTAATTTTTATAACCACTTTATACAGGTTAGGGTTGCGACGGGTGCAGTTTCACCAGGAACACTGGATGTAAGGCTGCCAATCTATTGCAGGGCTTCAGTCACCAACCAAGCCAATTATGTTTGTGTAGATGCCCAGCCGGACGCTAAGATTCAAACCTAGATGTCATTGGTGGTGGCTAGTAATGATTTATAATCGAGGGAAATGTCAAAAATGCCACAACTTTATTCCACTTGTGGATGAAGGTCGCATAAAAATGACCATGAGAGGAATATTCATGAGATAGGGGGGTTTACAGAAAATATAAAAATAAAACAAGTAGGCCACCTAGTGGACAATTTCTGTCATCATAGTCTTTGCAACCTCTGATTACATTTCTTTAAAGCCAAGCTTATAAACACTTGACATTTGCTTCAGTTTTTTTTTTTTTTTTTACTAAATAAGGTTTTAGTATGATTGAGGTTAGGACTGTGTGCAGGAACAGCTGCTTTATGGTCCTTGCTTTGTGGACAAGGACACAGTCAAACAGATAAAGACCTTTCCCTGCCCACACATGTGGAAACATATGTTATCTTAATTTTTATGTTTGCAGGAGCAACCAAACCAAAATGTGTCTTTGTCAATCTTCTTAATGGTATTAATCACTTCAACAGGCTCAAGTGCAAAACTTTCATCATTTCTTTAAAGGAATTTATTTATTTATTAGGATTTTAATGTTATGTTTTACACACTTGGTTACATTCATGACAGAAACGGTAGTTACTTAATACACAAGATTCATCAGTTCACAAGTTTCATGTCAAACACAGTCATGGATAATTTATTATCTCCAATTCACCTCACTTGCATGTCACTGTGTCCAGATGAACTGATTCAACCTTGTGGATTTATGTACCTGGATTATTGAGCACGCATCAAGAGATTTTGACTCAGTACAAATCTAAACATAAATCCAACTACTGCATTTATTGGAAGGTGAAAGGAAACAGTCGTGTCCAGAGGTAGGGGTGGGATCCACATATCGATATGATCAATACCAACGTTGGTATTGGAATCGGATCGATACATGTGTGATGGGGTCGATACTGTAGTTTTACCGCAACATTCACAACGTTTCTTCTGTTTCATCAGAAAATAAAGACCATGTCTGTACACACATCAGCTCCTCTCACATCTTACATGCTGACCTCGCTCCTCCCCTCCTGCTCTGCTGTGTTTTGTTGTGGTACCGTCATGCTGTTATGTTATCAGACATCAGTACATTGGTATGCATTGAAAGATTGTAAGTTTTTGAATAATTTGCTTTGCACATACAGAAATAAGGGCAAATTTATGTAACTAAGAGTGTAAACTATACTTACGTAAAGTACGGACGCACCTTACGCACTTTGCGCACCCTACGCATTCCTATGAATCGGAGCATGCGCAGTGAGGCTCCTAATCCGAGTGTTTGTGTTTTGGTGATGAGAGCGCTTTTCTTTTGACTTTGTGCTTATAAATGTAAACAGATTAGCATCTATTTTTATTTTTATTAACAAGGACACATGTATTCAGTCACTATTAAACAACAAATGTATTCATCCAGCAAACACAATTACGTGGTATGAGTTAGCTGCTCTATGGTGATACATGATGGTAACGTTGTGAGAAAGTAAAGCACCAGAAACAAGAAATCGGGCCGCTTATAGAAACAAATCACTGCAATTAGCTTAGCAGCTAACACTAACAATACCTTGGGTATTAACTCACAGCTGTAAAGTCTTTCTGTAAGTGTACTGCACACAGTGCACAAGTCTTTATCTTTCATAATAATAATAATAGTTATGGTGTAGAGTTATTTGGGTTGTAATCAGTATCTCAGCTGTGAACTAGTTGATTAGGTATTGACACATTCACACGGCTGTTCTAACCTTATTACTAGGGATGGGCGGATCGATCCAAGTATCGATACTTCAGTTGTACTTTTTCTCTGCCACATTTAGTACATTTTCCCCGTTTTTAAGAAAGTAGAAACCATGTGTGTACAGACTCCTGCTCCTCTCACATCTTACATGCTCACATCTCTCCTCCTGATCTGCTGTGTGTTGTGGTGGTACCGTCACGTGACTGAGCGGCACTGAGAGACCGAGCACATGTAGCAGTGTGAGGAGCTGTGTGGGGATATTTTAGATTGGTTTAGATTAGATTCAACTTTATTGTCATTACACATGTACAAGTACAAGGCAACGAAATGCAGTTTAGCATCTAACCAGAAGTGCAATAAGCAGAAAGTGCAGGATATACGGTATCTATTATTTACATTATTTACAGTGGGTAAATAGTAGTGATATGAACAAGATCTATGAAGTTGAATATATTACTGAATGTACTATAAACAATAGTAGTGCAGATAAAGATTTAGGTGCTATGCAGGTTAAAGTGATACAGATCACAGTGTTATGGACATGATAGAGGAATGTATATATAAAACATGATAAACAGATGTATACGGTATATATGAAATTGTATGGCAGTAAATGAAAAAAAAATGAAATAAAAAAGACATTCTCAAAAAAAAAATTGTTTACTTTATCTTTTGTAATCCACAAAAGTGGATTACATGATTGTATGAAAAACCTCTGACTGAAAATGAATTTAAGTTATGTAAAAATATTTTTTTAGTTTACAAAAAGCCAGAAAAGTGGAACTTCGGTCGATAATAAATGCACTTGTTTATAATTCATGTACGAGTATTTTAGCACTGCACTCTCTACTGTTTCTGTCAAAAGAAGAAAACAGCCACATTGTGCTCAATGTGTGATTTATACATCGTATTTTAAGAAGTAAAAACACGTTCAGCTCGTATAAAACCACCCGGTTTCTTGTGCTCACCTTCATTGTTCAGTTTGACAGTAAAATGCTGCTTTTTCTTCTTGTGAATCGATATGCCTCAGTGCTTAAAACACAACATGGAAACGGTTTAAGATCCACATGATGGCGCAGAAACACCACAAAACATTCTGAAAACGCTTCATTTAGTCACATTTCCGTTTATTATCAAAACTGTCATAAATAACGAGTACAAATTATTATTTTCATATATGGAATTGCAATAAAATATTAAATGTAAATAAGCAATATTATAATACGCATTAAAATGAATGATGTGTCGGTTTAGTGATTCAGTAGTTCAGTACTAGTTGCTCTCAGAGCTTTGTCAGTCACGTGTTTAGCGAGGTGACGTCACCGACGCGCCACTATGTAGTATGTTGTTTTTGTCAGCGGTTTAGTGAAAGTAGCTGCAAAAACAATTACATTATTGTTCTATTCTTTTGAAGCAGTGAAAGCTGGAGAAGCAGACGCGAAACAAGAGGAAACTACACCGAGGCAAACTCAGGACGCCAGGAACCGGTGTTTGGATAAATGATCATTTGTTAACAGCATTGATAAGCTAAGTTGGTTGTGAGCCGGTGGAACAGCGACCATGTTGCGGTAAATGTTTGTATCGTTCATGCTGCTTATTTTGCACAGAGTGTTTAGTTTTTGTCTGTGTCTGTTCACAAGTACAAATAAAGTACATATTTTGAAATGTTACATAACTGTACTTGATTACTGTCCTGATTTGCACACACACTCTGAAAAACAATGTTCTTTAGTCGAGACGATGGTTCATTTGTTACTTAAATGTCTTCGGTTCATTATGAAATGTAGACTTAATTATCAGAATAATAAATAATGCAAAACACATTTAATGTTAGTCCACGATTTTGTTTTGTGTCCTTGATGCCTTTTTTAAAGCTAGCAGTAGTGTATATTTATCTCCCTGCTGAAACTTTCTCTTGGATGTAATTAATATTTTTTTCATTCTTTTTTTATTTCTAACAAGATTGTAAGTTTTCGAATACTTTTGTTTGAACATACAGAAATAGGGGCAATTTTATAGAAATTACAGTGTAAATTATACATAGGTACAGTACAAACACACCCTACATACTTTGCGCACCTTACGCAAATTCACGAACCCACCTTAAGACCTAGGTCAGTTTCGTGAATCGGAGCATGCGTAGTGAGGCTCTCTGTCTGCGCATGCGTAGTGAGAGTCTAATTCCGTGTTTGTGTTTTAGATAGATAGCTCTTTTCTTCTGACTTTGTGCTTATAAATGTAAACAGAAGATCATCTATTTTTATTTTAAATTAACAAGGACACACATATTCGGTCACTATTAAAAATGTACACATTTATTCACCCAGCAAACACAACTACCAGTTAGCCGCTTGGTGGTAATAGATACATTACTTATCCCGAGGGAAAATACGCCATAATGGTAACGTTGCGACAAAGCAAAGCACCCAGAAACAAGAAATCTGACAAAAAAGTATGTATTACAATAATAATATAATAGTTATATACACAGAGTGCTTATAGAAACAAATCACTGCAATTAGCTAAGCAGCTAACACGAGCGACTAAGCTAACAAGTACCGGTGTGTTCACATTGCATATAAAACTCACAGCTGTAATGTATTTCATATAGTTAGTGTACTGCACACGGTGCACAAGTCTTTATTGTATATCATTCATAATAATAATTATGCTGTATGAGTTATTTGGGTTGTAGTCAGTATCTCAGCTGTGAACTAGTTGATTAGGTATTGACACATTCACACGGCTGTTCTAACCTTATTACTAGGGATGGGCGGATCAATCCAAGTATCGATAGTATCGCTACTTCAGTTTTACTTTTTTCTCTGCCACATTTAGTACATTTTCCCCGTTTTTAAGAAAGTAGAAACCATGTGTGTACAGACTCCTGCTCCTCTCACATCTTACATGCTCACATCTCTCCTCCTGATCTGCTGTGTGTTGTTGTGGTACCGTCACGTGACTGAGCGGCACTGAGAGACCGAGCACATGTAGCAGTGAGAGAGAGAGAGAGAGAGAGAGAGAGAGAGCAGAGGCTGAGAGAGAGAGAGAGAGAGAGAGAGAGCAGAGGCTGAGAGAGAGAGAGAGAGAGAGAGCAGAGGCTGAGAGAGAGAGAGAGCAGAGGCTGAGAGAGAGAGGAGCTGTGTGGGGATATTCTAAGAAAAGTGCAATGAAAGGGATAAATTATGTTTTATTATAAAATATCTGAACAAAAACCTCAGACTTAGTTCATTATAGTAATAAATGCCCTACTCATAAATCATGACACACTGCTCTCTCCTACATGAAAGTAAACAAACTGCTTTTATAAGTAAAAAGGATCGATATTGGTATCGGCAATAATGGCCCTGTATTTACTTGGTATTGGATCGATACCAAATTTTGCAGCACACCACTATCCAGAGGCAAGAGTCCAACCCAGGTCTTGAGGATCCATGTTGCTGTCTGGAACTCACACTACCTGCTTCACCACCATGATGCCTAATTATTTGAAACCATTAACATCTCTGAATAATGATGTAGTCAATGTTTGTCTGAAAAAATCATGTTTTTATCCATGTTTAAAAATACATTAAGCTAATTGGAAACAGCTTCGTGTCTTTAACCATTCAGGCTCTGTCCCAAATCACATACAGCACTGCTAAAAAGTATGTCAAATTAGAGCACCACCAGTTGACTTACTATAAAATTTGTAATCAGATTGATGGTACTAAAAATTATACCATTATTATTAAACTATCATTGGAAACAACATGCTGACAACAAAAACAATGTGTTAGCATAAAAGGGTGAAACGATCATGAGTAAATGTGCATAATGGCTGCATTAATAATTCCTAGGAAAATCATCAGTGGTTATATCACTGGCTCTGTGTCTCCGTTTAAATTTTTTTCTCTTTTCTCATTTGTAATGACGTGTTCAAGATTTTAGTATTTGTTTTCCATTAGAAATGTCCTCTATTAATATGTCAACTGTACAGTCAGTGAAATGTAAATACATGTTCTCCACTCCAGCTATGCTGAACCTAAAACTGTCAGTGGTATAAAACTGAAAATATATCATTTAGATTGGTTGAGAAGCTGTCCACAAATGCATAAGAATAAGCAGGAGACATATTACAAGTTCGATTTATTAACTATAATACAGGTCACATAAGGCCTTACTGTTTGTACACCATTCCCATTGAGACAAATGACCATAGTAAATAATGACATGGTTTTTAATGATGTTTCTTTTCAGTTTACTTCATTACATTTTTTTTTCTTTTTTTGTGAACTCATTTTTTTTCTTAAATACAGAGTGGCCCCAGCTTCCAGACATGGGGTTGAATCATGCACTACATCATATGGCCTTTACACCATTCACACCATTTTACACCATTCAAATTGTTAAAAACATTTGTCTTTTTTTAATTATTAAAATAAAACATAAAAGAAACTTTTTTTCTATCACCATTGACTATAGGGCAAAGTGTTAGACCCCCTAACATACAAATAAACAACCATTTTGAATATAGTTTTACTTGCTTCTTATTTAACTTAACAATTGGTCACCACTGTTATGAAAAAAAAGAAAAATTAAACAAAAAAAATGCAGCTACGTATTGTATGATCGCTGAAACAATGTCACATTTTAATTCCCATTTTTTGCCCTGCTCCCATAACACACTCCTTTTCGACAGAGTCTTTGGCTGCTGAGGATTAGCTAAAAATTGGCATTTATACTGAGAGTGCAGCACGTCAGCAATCAGTTGTAAAGTACCAGGAGAGCACCGGTCTCCTCTCCCTGTTTTCATTTTCTCCAAAATATACCAATTCAAAAGACAAGAATGACTAAAGGAAAGAAAAAAACATTGCAGTGTAGTGAGACAAGGTACAAAGAAAAGCTGATAAAGGCTGAAAGAGATCTGTGGGCAGAAACGGTGGTGAGATTTCAAACAGCCAATCAGATGCTAAATGAGACTTAATGTGATTGGCAGGGCAAAGGTGGGGCAGTTCGGCTGTGCTTCAGACATTCACTAGGAAATTTTACTTTGTCTGTAGCATCAACAAAACCGCCTCCTTTTCAAGTCCTCAAATCTCTTTTTGATTCCAAAACAGTCTACTAGTAAATCAGCATCACGATTTTCTCAGACAAGAACAATAACAAATAATTTGTAGTTAATGAGCAATTATCTCCACTTAAAGTGGCAACCTGAGAACATAAAGATTATGAAGTGCTGAGAGGTTAGCGAGGGTAAAGTTTCCTCAAATACGGCAAGTTCCAACTCATGTTTCTGTTTTGTTGAGCTGGATGAATAGGAGACGGGCTTTACAGTGGATTCAGCACTTTTGTAAGAAGGAAAACCAAACAGAACACAATCCCTTTCACAAATGCACTTCCACCAGAATTTATTGTGTATTTGCTTTTATATATTTTAAGATTTTGTTCAGGTGGGGGTTAAATGTGCACACAAACCAGAACCCAAACCAGAACAAAACCCTGGAGCAGAAATGTACTGGGTCACGATCTAGTATAGATCTGGCAAAATGACCAAGATGGATTGTATGAATAAAAGGTGATACATTAACAGGGAAATACATGCCAAAACCTGCTGAGGCAGCAAAAGAGACAACATATAGAAATGTACATTTAAAAACAACTGAAAATTTCAACTGAAAAAATGTGGAAATTGTTTGATTGATTGAAAGTACATTTCACTAAATACTTTGTATGGAATTTTTTACACATCATATAATGTGTATTGACTTATCGAGTGAAAACATAAATGCAGGACATGACTGGTAAAGCTGGTAATTACCCGGATTTTGAGGGGTGTAAGGTAGTGGATAAGGTAGATTCAAAAGTAAAGGCTGCATTCTGAAGTACCTGATTGGTACAGCAGGTGGCAGTAGTGTTCCCAACTAGTACAAATACTGCATGATGACCGATATGAAGCCTCATAACTCATCCAGGCCTTTTCTTGTTCTTCCTCCAACTCTCTTCTTTAAATACAAACATTTCATTCTTACATTTGTTTTAAAAGTCTGTAAAGCAGAATAATGCCGCAGAATGAAGCGAGTTTACTTTGAGTCGTGACTAGACGTGTCTTTTTAAACTACTGGCACCTCTTTCAGCGTAGTGATACTAGTGTTGTTCAACATTATTTCTGGCCACCACCTCTGTAGAGTATGTGTAATTACCACCAACAAACTTTCAACACATTTCCCAGAAACATTTGTTTTAGCAACATCTTCAGCAGTCGTGAATCTACTGCTGTGGATTTGAAGCCCAAAATGCAGTAATATCCTGTCCCATTTACTTCCATTTACACCAAAGGACAATTTAGGAAGCCAATCCACCTGCCAGTATCTTTTTTGGCATGTGGGAGGAAAACAGAGTACCTGGAATAACACACAAACAGTACCAAGAGGTAGAATTTGAATCTGGGTCACTGGAGCGGTGTGGCATAAAACCCACCAGCTAAGCAACTCTGCTGCATAAAAAGTTGAAAAAGCTACATGTATACTCTACTGTTCTTATAATGAAAGCCCAAGGGCAGCTGAATAGCATTAATACACATTTGCAATACACCATCAGGGAATTGGGGAATACGTTTAAACCCTAATAATACCCCAGCCATCTGTGTTTTGGAGTTCAAGAGAGTAAAATGAACCCGGCGCTCTATGTGGAGGGAATGGCATTTTTAAAAAAACAGATAAAAAGGCAGTGGGCGGGTATAAGCTTTTGTGTACGAAAGGTGTCAGGTAGCATCGCCTGATGATGCAAATGTGTTGCATGAGCTGTAGTTCGAAGGGTCTGTAGTTGGCTTAAATAGCTTAGAGGGAAATAGGAAGAAAAAAAGCATGCCAATGTTCAGCTATTTCAACTGACAACAGCTTAAGTAGAAGAAAAATTATAAAAAGGTGATTAAACACTGTAAATTTAACACTGTAGAAATTTATACTTAACAAAAAACTGTTTATGTTAATATAGCAAAATGTCCTATTTGATAAATGGATGAATTCATTATTGGGTGGAACTGTCCTTAGACTTCCATCAGAAGTGGGTTTTTAATAATTATCTTTTAATAATTAATAACAATTAATAATAATATTCTCTTTCTCTTCTCAGTACTGTGAAATATGCTCAGACTGTTTGTGGTAATCACACGTACATTACAGATCCATAAAAAGTGATTAGCATGTTTTAAAAAAGCCATTATCTCTTTAACCTACAGCAAACCAGAATGACTGTCTACCTAAACTCTGTTCTAATCTCTTTCTGCCACCGAGCCGATTATTTGTACCCACTTTTAAAGCTGCCAAAATACCAATGTGATCTATCAGAAGCGGAAAGTGTACATTCAGGCAAGCGCACCCCATTAGCATGAAGGTTTCTGTTCATAGCGGCTGTGTAGTGCATTCATTATCTCTCCCTAGGAACCTCACAGGGATCTGTTCTCACACGGAGCCTAAATAAACTCAGACTAACAGCCACACTCCAATCATGTCGCTCTTGTTTTACCTTCAGAAAAAATTTGCATGTTTTAAGAGCTTCTGGCTGAGTGTGAGGGTTGAGACAATGCTGAAAAGCCTTCTACTCAAGAAGACTTCAAATCCCAAAATGCTGTGCAAAAAAAGTTCACCGTCGTCCACTCCTAATGAAACCAGATCCAGTTTGGCGAGTTCTCGTTTGGGCTGTTTGCGTGTCTTCCTCTTTGAATGCTTGTCGCTATTCAAACAAGCACGACTGAGGAAGAGGAATGCACTTCAGAGTGTCTTCGATGTGTCTTGAACGGCGAGAATAGGTCCCTTTTTTAAAAACATGATAACAATAGTGGTTAAAAGCTACAAAAGGAAAATCTCAAGAATGCCATGGCTTCCTGTCTTACTCGGTGTGATTCCTATTGGTGGTGACAGGGTATTTAAGGCCAGTAAGGTAAGGTAGGGTGGAGAGTCAGTCAGCTGTGGAGGGAGTTGAGCTCAGAGTTTAGTCTCAAAATCCTCCCAACCTCATGCCCATCTGGTCTGTTTCACCTCCTGGGTATTAGAAATGGGCAGGTTTTGCTGCACACTCCACCACCCTGTGTTGACCCTTAGGAGATAAATCTCTCCAGGTTTAATGTGTGTATAGCAATGTGCATACGGGTTTGAATCCTAATAAGTCGAGGAGAAAGTGCAGTGATCTATAAAACAGGAGATGATGCGTCACTAAAGTGGCTCGACCTTCTCGTCATTTCTACCTCTTCGTTTTCTTCCCACCTGCAGCCGTGCAAACCTCCTCAAGCGTTCATGTAACAACAAAATCTCTCTCCACTGGTGTAACCTCTGTTAACGTGACCTTCACAATTCCCTCCGTCAGATTCATAACTTCCTGTGTTCTTCTCTCCCGTGTGTATTCACAGCATGTGTTGTTCCGTAGGTGCGTGGTGTGGGTGCAGTGAAGGCAGCAGACTCTGGATAGGTGATTGTGGAGTCGGGGGAGGGGACTGTGGTGGAGACTGCTGGACCGGACTAAAAGGCGTGGCTACCTGCTGGGCAGGGGTATAGCAGGACGAATAGCCGGAACTGCCCATGGACGAGGCGGAGGACAGGGTGGCAGTGGGGGACCCTGGAAGGCCAGGCAATCCACTGGGGGTGTCGGCCGGGGGCTGATTGTAGAAGAAGAAAGCACACTGGTAGATGAAGGTCTCGATGATTGTCTGGTAGGTGCGTGTAGCAGTCAGCGCATCCATGGTGGTGAAGTCGGGCCGCATCAGCGTGGGCCAGAAACAGATGGACAGGTTATCGCTGGTCATCAGGTTCACACGGCTGTTCTGGCTCACCCTGACAAACACACACACAAAGATACAGAGAGAAAATTTAAATCCTTCAAATATTTCTTTCTATATGCTGTTGCAAAATAAATATGGATTTTCTTCAACTCTCAACTTCACTGCAAAGCTGGATTTTGCTTTAAATAGAACCTTTATCAGTTAAATGTTACAGCCAATAAACAAAGAAAATAAATGATGTAATATGTTAGAGTAGGAGGATATTTTGTTAATACAACCATGTCACAATTATTCAACTCCTACATAATACTGCTGATCTTGAAACCTACTGTTAGTCTGTATGACCTAAAGTTGGGTTACAACATGACAATCAAATAAAAAACGAGGCTTAATTTGCTTATTTATAAACACCACCCAGAGATTTAAGTATGTTGCTACCCAACTTTGCAACTAGTAATATTTTGCTTAAATGATTTTAAGATTACTAAACAAATCATAATATTAAACAAATAACACCTAGGGAGCATTCACATGAGAAGCGGCAGAATTGCTTTTGTGCCGACTATGCCGTTATTCCCTATGTAGTGTGGTGGTGCTGCTTAGCTTGCTGCTGCGCTTCCCTGACCCAGTTTGCCGCTGACCTTTTCAAAGCGCCTCCAATGAGACAAACTGTTTGACGTAGTAAAAGCGACTCAGGTCTTACGAACATTGCTTAACGGGAACAAAGTTTAACGTGACTTATTGTACCAAAACAACGACCAAGTGTCTCATTCTTTTAATATATTAATTCATGTTACCCTTTACTCTTTAACAATAAGCATTTTACACATTTTAGACAGAAAAGCTGTTTTCTCAATTTCTTAGCAACCTGAGCTGTAACACAAGTTTAAAAGTGAAACAGGAGGAAAATCCAGCTAAACTCAGATACATGTGGATGCTTTCAGAGTGGATTTGACAGTTATTTCACACAAATGCAGATTCAACCAAGCGCTGAACAAAGCGGCAGTGTGTGCCGAGGCTTGCTGTGTGCGAAGCATAAAACACGCTTAATTTTCTAAAGCAGACAATAAGTTATTTAAAAAGCAAATGCATCCAACTACAAAAAAGCAGGTCGCCCTTAATTAGTTGGACCACTTTTAGTAGCAATGACTGCAGCTAAACAATTTCTAATAATTGATCTTGGTCTTCCAAGATCATTACTGTGGAGGACACGTTTAGCCTACTCTTCCTTGCAGAACCTCTTTAATCCAGGTCTGCAAGCATAAACTGCTTATTTTAGTTCTCACCATGGCATCTCTATTAAATTTTAAGTCAAGACATGGACGTTTGTCCTGCTCTCTAACACAGTGATGCTTCAGCTCACAGACAGATGATGTCACATGCTCCTTGAGAACTGTCTGAAAGTTCTGATTCTGATAGTTACTTTATCACAAAGGTAATATGAGTGTTGAATAACTTTGGCCCTTAAACAAATAAAACTTTTAAATGTTTTACTAAACAGAATTTGAACAGGAGAAATCACTTTTTGCTCCACTTTGATTACTTTATTCTTTAGTCTGCTGCACCTGTGTGTGTTTGTGTATCTGTACAGGTAAGAAGGTTAAAAGTGTTTATGTGCACGGAGGGCCCCGTCCTCACTTGTTAAGGTGGCTGATGACATATTTGAAGACGTCACAGTTTTCTCGAGGGAATCTGCGCAGCACGTCCTTCATGGTGTAGAACCGCTGCTCTCGATCGTTGATCTCTGCAGGAGACAGAACAGAGACAAACGTAAGACACGCTCGGACACACAAGACTCACAAACACGGGCTCCCAAACAATGATGCATCCAGTCCCAGTCACACGGATAATCATGGGGTATAATGATTTGAGTGAATGGTGGTGGAGGTGCAGGAGTGGAGACAAACAGAAACCAGCATGACACACTGGAAAGGTTCGGACTGTGTGTACCCTTATACGCCTACGTAAAGTGGCGACACGATACACTGCCATAACAGCTTTAATTTACTCATTTATTTATTTATTAGGATTTTAACGTCATGTTTTACACACTTAGGTTACATTCATGACAGGAAGATACTGGTTACACAAAATGTATCAGCCTTGTTTATTTAAATGAGTTGAGGGCAGAGAAAATACACAGTCGAGTCACATAATTATGACCACCAGCTAATATCTAGAGTAACCGCCGTGTGCAGCACAGACAGCAGCTAGACGGGCTGGGAGTGACTCAGTAAGGTTCTGGTAGGTTGTCACAGGTATCTGGAGCCATGCTGATCCCACAGCTGCTGGAGGGTGCATGGGGGAGGATCTATAGAGCGAACACGATGATCAAGGTGGTCCCACAGATGCTCAATTGGGTTCGAGTCTGGGGAATTAGGGGGCCACGGTAGTACTTGGTCATGCTCCTTCAACCAATGTCGGACATTTCTAGCCATGTGGCATTGTCTTGCTGAAAGATCCCATCCGCTTTTACCCATGGTACTTTCACCTATGACAGCAATGAGGGGTATACAGTATGTGCAGACAGCCTATCGCACACCTTATATACCCACCAAGCCAGCTCACGAAACATGACTTATTCATGAGCTATGTGCTGCCGCCGGCGAAAGTAAGAATTGGTCATAATAATGTGACTAGACTGTGTATTATAAAACGGATAGTTCCGGTCCTAAAATCTGATTGGCTGAGCCATGTTCAAAGCCGTTGTAAAATCCCTGATATACTCACACCTATGACCACCTCACATTATTCCATATTAATACGCCACTGAAAAGAAAAAGTACAAACTTGGTTGAACACTATTTTAAGTCATGTACTATACAAGGAAATGTCCAGATTAATATAAACAGTAATCCTAATCGTTAAGCGGGTGTTTCGTTCAAGAAATAGTGTAATAGTGTTTGTGGAGGAATGTTTATTGCGAATGTTATGTTCGCCCTCATGTTGCCTAGCAACACTGTTAACGGACTACCTGATTTCGCGGAAGAATGCTTTTTGTAAGTGTTTTTGTAAATAAAAACATTTATAAATTGAACATTGTTGTATTTTATTATATTTTATGTTGACCACCGTTTTATAAAAGCAATAAGCCACTCAAGGCCGTGCGTTACTGCTATGATTTTATCACGAGGAAAAACATCCTTCGCCGTGATAAAATCGCAGTAATGCATGGTCTCTAGTGGCTTATTGCCTTATTTCAGTATACAGGGAAGACAAACTTTAAGCCCAGGACTAAAAACACTAGCCTATTACTGATATACACGTTGAAAACGGGTTACATAGGTATGTAATGCAGTGTAGTCCAAAAAAATGCTTAAAGATAAGATAACTAGCTAAGCAAACCCTATTTTATAACAGGCCAGGGTCTGGCACATAACAGCAGCACAAGCCCTCGCTCACTTGTCGAGAACATGATGAAAGATGACTCATCCAACCCCCTTCTCCCCCAGGAAACCAGTGCCTGCCACTCCTTCAAAATCAATCTGATTTTTCTCTCTTCCCATCTGGTTGCAAAATCAACGTCAACTGGGTTTTCTTTCTTCATCAGCCATGTATCTGAAAGATTTTAATACCCTTAAGAGTTATGTAAACATTTACAAAGAAGCAAACCACGCCCAAATCCAAGGTTAAGATTTAATATACTGCTCTTGCAGTTTGGACCAGAAAGAGGCGGATCCTTTTAGACCGCATATGGTGTCTGACTTCCTGTCAGTCATCAGGGGAGATTGAGGGATGCTCACTGGATGAGGCAAAGGCAAAACAGTTTGCACACACACTCACTCTCACACACTCACTCTCACACACACACTCTCACACACACACTCTCACACACACACTCTCTCTCACACACACACACACACACACACACACACACACACACACACTTCCCCTGGGTGCTGCAAGAGAGAAGGCTGCACTGAGTCGGAACGGCTTACATCAGCCCTCAGAGCTCTGGATTTGGACACGTGACCACTATGGCAGATGTGCTCCACAAACACACACAGGCAGACACACAGACAGACAGACACACACACTGTTACATGAACACCCAGATGTCACCATTAAAGTCCAGCTCACACTCCCTTAAACATCCACTGAAGCACAGTTTACGTAGTAACACCAATAAAACCGATAAAACCTGCCCCCCACCCCCTCGACCTCAAACTGAACAGTGATTTCATCTTCACAAAACAGCCTGCAATCAACTGCAATCAGATCAGCACAAACACACCCTGTGCTGCATGGAAACCAAGCCAGTTCAGCTCAGTTCATCACAATAAATCACTCCTAGTTCAGGGATAACAAATCCATTAGTCATGGTCAGAGGTAACCAGTACATTCCAGCCCAGTGCAGAACACTTAAAAAGCTGCTTCAGTCGCTAAATCTAAAAAAATCCTGCTGCATTGTTGCCATGACGCTCTTTGACAGACGGACCAGCCTTGAAGCCCCACCCACCACCTGCAGGGAGGGATTGTGCAATAACGTAACCTGTCGTCTGTCCGTGTACCTCTGCTGTTCATGATTCTGTCTCTATTACTATTTAAATAGCATTTACATTGCTCCTAAACCTTAAAAAAAAACATAATCACAGTTCAGAGACTTAAACAAGTGCTTCTGTCGAAAACTTGAATCGAGGAGACAGGCTGTGTCATTCAATTCCATCTTCAGGGTGGGGTCACTTCAAATGTAGTTATAAACCAATTACAACTGACAACCAGTTTTTAATACAGGATGATAAAGCTCCCATTACAGCCCAAAATTCCAGGGCTTAGTATGTAAGACTAAAGCAAAAGCTAGGCTAATTAGCTAGCCTGTTAGCAGTGTTAACATAACTTCTGTAAAATCATAGTAATGACAAATGAAATAATGTAATCTAAAATAAATCAATCAGGGTGCTCAGGTGGCGCAGCGGTAAAACACACGCTAGCACACCAGAGCTGACACCTCGAACTCATCAGTTCGAACCTCAGCTCTGCCATCTTGCCGTAATAGAAAAACGATTGGCTGTTGCCAGAAGGGGATTCTTCATAACCGATTCTTCATAAAAAATGCAGTCGGCTACTGCACACGTGTTGTGGGCGTGTGGTAGTCGCGGCTCTCCTCAACCAGGGTGGAGATCAACATCAGTAAAGAGGAAGCACAATGCAATAGCGTAATTGGATATGATTGGGAGGAAAATTGGGGGAAAAAAACTAAGAGTAAAAAGTTATAATTGCGTGTGTGACTTTAAGGTGGACAGAAGCACTGGAAGTATTTCAAATAAAAATTAAACCGATGGCGCAGCAGTAAAAACACACGCTGTTCACCGCTGAGATCTCGAATACATCGTATCGAATCTCGGCTCTGCCTGCCAGCTGAGCGGCCACATGAACAACGAAAGGAGTGCGGTAGAGGGTGTGGCTCTCCGTACACAGCGCTGTACTGCACTGCACTCATCAAGTGTAGGTGATAAAAAAAAAATTTACCGATGAATGCTGTTTGGTACACAGCCAAATACTGTTTTTTTAATTAGTTCATCAAGTTTTAATAATTTTGAAGACATACACGGCATTTGCTATTATTCTATACCGATCATTTTAAAGCTTTAAAATAAGTTCATGGACACTGTGCAGAAAGGGTTCAATCACTTCACTTATAGTTTACTCTTAAGAACAGTCCGTGCTTTAGAAGTGCACACTATATTTCTCTGACGGCCTCCTCCTGAGTGCCGGTCTAATAAAAAATAAATCTATAAAAGCTGAAGTGCTGCATTTACAGTTTCAGCTCTGCAGGTTTCTATTACGTCTGTAGCGCTGACAACTTACAAGCATTGGAAGTAAAAATGCACTCAAACACTGTCAAATCAGTTTCACTAGGATTTCAGTCTTGTACTTGGCAGACTGGCTGTTCAAGTGCATCTCTAAAGGTTGCTTAAAAATTTCTGTAGCACAAACACTCTGGAGAAAAAAACAGCTACCAGAATAAGCTGCACTTTCGTTCTAATTGCTGGTGGATCTAATACAAAAAACCTATTGACACGGAACAAAAGTAAAGCAACATAACTGCTTTTACATTACAGTGAAAGCAAAACCTCTTTGTATTATTTTAGAACTTTTAATGAGCCAAAACTTACTGATAATTTACTCAGATAATACAGCATGCCATCCTTCAGTGAGGTAAACACTAGGGCTGTGAGAAATGAATTTCACTGATCAAATACTATCTAAATGTTTTTATTATTACAAATTCTGAAGCCAACTAAATTTGGAAAATTGAGTATGAAAGATGAATAAAAGGTCAACCTGCCTGGAGTCCAAGAGAGCCTAACTGACTTTTGCATGTTTTGTCTCTTCCATCAGTTAGAGAAACACTAAACAATACTGAGCTTCTATGAGCCTGTGTCTGTTAAAGCACGTAGTTATCACCAGCCAGTGTTGGGTTCCCACCAGAGATGTATTGCGTACGGACAGCCACGCTAAGCTCTATGTGACTCCTCCCCACATTTGTGCAGGTACCAGGACCAGACCAGGAGATTGCATAATGCAGCAGCCTCAAGCACAGCCAACTGTGTTTGTGTGGATGCCCGGCCAGGTCTGTGGATCTGCTGAGATTCAAACCCTCACCACCCGAGCGCCCCCGTTTTGCATTTTGAAATGTATGTAATAGTTGTCTGAATATAAACAAAACGATGATGAGTCGGAAAAGTGGTAATTTCAGCTAACAATTTTTTTGCAACTGACTTTCGAATGGTGTTCCACTGGGCATGTGGTGGACGACTGGATCATTAGTGCAAACCAAGGCTAGTTAAAAATGGCAGTCTTTTAAATAGACATTGTTTGTGTTATTAAGCATCTAGCTTCTGTTTGGCAGTACTTACTGAAAGCTTCCACCAGTTCCACTTGCATGTTGTAGGGCACCAATGGATCTGGCAGCTCAGAAAAGAAGCTCTTCATGGCTCCAGCTACTGTGTTTACTGAGAAATCCTTTTCCACCAGGTCCAGATTGGAGTCTAACATAAAACAGCAAAGCATATCAAGATCAGAATCACAGTAAACAGATTTCACTCCAGATGATAAAAAAAATAAAAATATGACAGGAGAGGAGGTGTAAGCACCCTAAAATACAACCAACAGGTTTTTAAAATTTGAAAACTTAAACCACCCACTGGGTGATGAGCCATTATAGCACCATTTCCAACTCAAGCCTGTCTGATGCATAACCATCACACAGAATCTCAGTCTCAGTAAAATGTTAAATTAGCATAAATTCAACGCTTTAATTGGAGCGTTGTCATCCGCTGCAAAGTCAAGCTAGTCTATACGACACACAAGAGAGACAGAAAGAACAGTTACAAAAGCAGAAGGAAAAATATAGTCAAATCTTCATGTTCAGTGAGAATACGCTTTAAATCGAGCACAAGCAGAGTTGAGGTGGTTTTAAAAAAAAGTATTGTTTTAATAATGAATCCAGTAAAAGTAAACCACTTAATACATCTATGCTAAGCAGAGAACTGTAAATCCAATTCAGCTGGAAAACACATTCATGAAACTAGTGTTTGGCTTATGGTTCTTAAAAATCGATGACTTGGTTACAGTTTACATGTTACAATGATGCCTTTTGTTTTTGTCTTTATTATATGATGTTTCTAGTAATAATCCACAAATCAAAAACCTAGTCTCTTCTACCTAAACCATTAAAAATAGACATCTTCGCCGCTCAGTTGGCGCAGCGGTAAAGCGTACGCTGTTCACCAGAGCTGAGATCTCGAATACATCGTATCGAATCTCGGCTCTGCCTTGCCGGCCGAGGCTGAGTGGCTACATGAACAACAATTGGCCTGTTGTTCAGATAAGGGGCGGGACTAAAAGCCAGATAGGGACTCTCTCTCAGACTAGTGCGATTACGACGGGGAAGGAGTGCGGTAGGGGGTGTGGCACTGCGCTCGTCAAGTGTGGGTGATATGTTCGATTGCTGTGCACGTTTCGGAGGGGGCGTGGAGCAGCCTCGTCCTCCCCAATCAGGAGCAAGGACCAGCATTATTGAGAGGATGATTGACGGGTAGAAATTGGATGCGCTAAAGTGGGAGAAAAAGGGGTAAAAAAAATAAATACACAGCTTCTTATTTATACTGTGTATAAAGTAACTGCTCAGTAAAGAGCAGCAGGGTTCATACTTCCCAATTTAGGTAGCAGATAGTGAAGGCCAGGTAGCACCATCAGATAGTAGTGACTGACTGTTATAAACATCACATCACAATATTGGGTGACACAGTGGCTCGATGGGTAGCACTGTCACCTTACAGCAATAAGGTCCTGGGTTTGATTCCCAGATAAAACAGTCAGGGTCATTCCTGTGTGGAGTTTGCATGTTCTCCCCATGTTTGCGTGAGTTTTCCTCCGGGAGCTCCGGATTCCTTCCACAGTCCAAAGAAGTGTAAGAATTGGAGATACTTCATTGTCCATGACTGTTTGTCTACATTAATTCCAATGGTCACACGTCCTGATGTATATGATGTTTCTGTGTTGTATAATCATTCGATTCTTCAAATTCTTGTTACAATACGAAAACAATAGGAGCACAGTTTGATTCACTGCTGTGTAACCCTGAAGAAGATGAATCCAAGCAATACTGTACACACATTCCATGAGATTAATAGGTGTTTACACAATAGCCATCACTAAGTGTAATGTAATTACAATCATTAAACAGCAATGTATTATTCTTCCCTGTTAGAAAGCAAAGGAATTAGAGAGTAATGTGTAATTTCGTACCACATTATCCCCGGCACTGTGCGGACGAAATAGAGAATCGATGACATGAGGCTGCTTACTGGAGCGAAAGACAAAGCAAAACTTAATTGAAAACTTTTTTTTTTCCTAATTAGATTTCCTTCCTACAGTCTGGCAGCTTCATTTACTCACTGAGCAGTTCTGGAATCTATAGCACTCTGTACTGAAATGCAAATAACAGTGAGGTTCCACTGCATGAACTGCCTGTGGATGCGTCTTATTCATGGCTGACTGTACAATTACTGCAGAAACTAGTGCGCCATAGAGCTAATTCAGCTCCGTACGGAGCTGAATTAGCTCTATGGCGCACTAGTTTCTGCAGTAATTGTACGGCCACCAGGCTGTACTGAGGTCTGATCGATTAGCTCAAACCCTCACCTCCTATCAGCTCACGCCAGACCGAACCGGCCCCGACGGAAGCCGGCGGCGCATCCGAGCGTGTGCCCGTACGCGCTTCATTACCTGAACCAATCTGCTGGTAATTAACTGACCTTCTCGTTCTATTCTCTGTCTCAGACGTACGTTCACCGGGACTGTGTGAGCGCTGAGCGATGTACAAACACAATCGACTCTGAGTAAACAAAGAGGCTGGGTTTACACTGTCGCATTCACATTCGCGCTGAATATAGCACGTTTGTTCCCAGTCGGTGGGCAGAATCGATGCCTACGGATTTCTTCAGGTTAATTAAGTGAGTGGTGCTCATGCAATACAGAATTTAGGTTCAGGAAATCTGGAGGACTAAAAAAAAAGCTTGATGATTTCTTATTACATTCCCCCCTTTGTGTCACACGTTGCATTAAAAAAATAACAGACCCTGCAAACGCTACATGACCAAAAGTATGAGGCTTCATGTTCAAAAATACTCATCTGTGTTTTGACCAGCGTCCACATAATTGATTGCTAGTTTTCCAAACTCAGTTACCCAAGTCGGCGGCACGGTGGCTCAGTGGGTAGCACTGTCGCCTCACAGCAAGAAGGTCCTGAGTTCGATCCACAGGCGGGGCGACCCGGGTCCTTTCTATGCGGAGTTTGCATGTCCTCGCAGTGTCTGTGTGGGTTTCCTCCGGGAGCTCCGGTTTCCTCCCACAGTCCAAAGACATGCAGTCAGGATAATTGGAGACACTAAATTGCCCTATAGGTGAATGGGTGTGTGTGTGTATGTGTGTTTGCCCTGCGATGGACTGGCGCCCCGTCCAGGGTGTTACTGTGTGCCTTGCGCCCATTGAAAAGCTAAGATAGGCTCCAGCACCCCCCGCAACCCTAATTGGATAAGCTATTAAGAAAGTGAGTGAGTTACCCAAGTCGTGTTTTTAGTTGCTTTAGACTTCGACATTGTGTACATTTTGACTAACTGAACTGCCGTAGGATTGCTAGAGTAACAAACAGACTTTTCTGTGGTGTAGTGTGCTGACAATGTTTGATGTATGTGTTTACGTATTGAGAGCTTTTTGTTCTTTTGGGGATTCCACAATAAATAGAAAAGTGTGCTTCTCTACACACGTGATCATCTCTGTGTAGTCTGTGCTGTGCCTCAAAAGAACGCTAGCACGCCAGATCTGACATTTCGTACTCGTCGGTTCGAAACTCAGCTCTGCCAACCGGCAGGGCGGACACCTACACAAACAAGTAATGGCTTGTTGTTCAAGGGGGGTGCCGGACGGGACCTCATAACTAATGCAATTACGACCTCTGCTGGCTGATTGATGGCGCCTGCACAGAGGTGAGAAATAATGCGCTGATCAGGGTGTGTCTCTCTGTACACAAAGCTGATCCACATATGAACTCGCCTCGTGCAGGTGAAAAGATGCAGTCGGCTACTGCACACGTGTCAGAGGGGAGCGTGTGTCAGTCTCGCTCTCCTCAACCAGGGTGGAGATCAAGATAAGTAGAAAGGAAGCGTAATGCAATCGAGTAATTGGATATGACTAGATCCTCCCGCAGTTTATCTCTACTTTTATCTACAGTTTTTATCTACTTTTAATATATTTTTTTTATCTTTATAAAGTAAATCAATCAATACAGTAATCAATCAATAGATCAATCAATCAATTACATAGCTCAGGGATCTCAGTGGATTACTGAGAGCTATTAAGACATGGGTTTACAGGGATCAGTCAGAGAACACGTCTTGGCTGATCCATTGAACTGGTAGTAAGGTAGAAATAATAAATACATACATTTACAAATCCATTCAATTTTCTTTAGCCAATACCTCCACTAAGAGAAAGCAAACATCGAGAGGTGCAAGTCAACAGCAAGTTAGAAAAGATTGGGTCACCTTGGTCAAACTGTCGCTGCAAGCTCTCCATCTCAGCCTTGTTTCCACTCACTCTGTAGATGCCTTCGGTATTCAGACCTGAGAGAGAGAAAAACATAAAAAAACAGAGCGAGAGAGTTAAATAGGTCTGATCACTACTTGACTTTATAATTTTATTACATTTTTATAAAACACTAAAGAATGTAATGTAAGAAAGCTGTAGAATAAAAGTGGATGTTCAAAAGCTCCAAAGCTCTCAATACTGCATGTATAGAGCAGGTTTGTTTTACGTGTCTTGGTGTCACTTATTGGTGCTTAATTAAAGGAGCTAATTGAGGCAATTAATGCTTATCGAGAACTGTCTTGTGCAGCAATTAAAATCTCTTTCCAGCTGTGCTATCAACCACCAGGGCACCCATACATTAAAAAGGAAATGTCACATGTTTATTACCACAGAACAGGTGTGGTCTTTGCTGTCTGGTTGAGGTGGCTGCACAAGCACTGGACGATCTGAAGAGCTTAGCGTGTCACTCTGGGGAGGATCTATTTCTCCTCAACATCATCAATCTGACAAAAGGTAGCTTAGTGGTTAAGGTACAGTATATTGTCTGAGCAATTGAGTGTTAAGGGCCTTGCTCCGGGGTCCAACAGTGGCAACCTGGCAGTGGTGGGGATTGAACCAGTGACTTTTTAATTACTAGTTCAGTACCTTAACCACCAGGCTACAACTGATGCCAAGAATGTACAAAAAACACAGCCTTAAGATACCAGTTATAGAGCTGTCTTTAAACCCAGGGCAGTGTAAAGCTCACTTGACTGTGGACAGTGGCACCTGTGTTCCAGCAGCATTTAATTCAAGTTTTTTGGTGGTTCTTGGATTTTTATGTACTATTTTGTTAGGTCTGCCATGACAGTGCAGTTCAATTTTACAATTAAACATTAACATCATTGACTCAGTGATCAGGTTCATCCAATATGACCCAAGCAAAGTTCCCAGTGTCCTTCTGAAACTGCAGTTTCTGTATCAGAAGTTTGTATCAAAAGCTTTTCTGGAGAGACATAAACCAGGATTTGAATCAGCATGAGCCCAGGACTGGAGTACTACATGACTGCTGTGGGATGTTCCATTCATGTCAGTGTTGAAGTGCTTAGCTGATGACACCGTGTCATTATCGTGTCACAACATGTCAACCGCCTGCAGTACACAAACCCATTTATTTTGTGTTTATATTCATGAACGTGTGGAGTCACACTGCTCATGCTGCAACACAGAACAATGATGGAAACTAAACCCTACGCTCAGACTGGCAGCTAAGCAATGCGACAAAGCGACTGGCTCTCGTTCATTTTTAATTAGAGATGCAGATTTCCAGCGACTGGAAACAGAGCAAATGTTGGCAATGAAAAGTGGGCACAATCTAAGATGTAAAAAGGTGGGCAAAGTTTAACTTGCAAAGTAGAAGCAAGTTTATGCTGCGATTACCAATAGGAAGTGAGCACTGAGAACAGCGGTAAATGCATTATATCAGCCACAATCAAACTGTACGCTCCTACATAATAGTTCCAACTAAATATCAAAGAGTTGTCAGGGATGAACAATTACCATCCAGGGTTTTTATTTTTAGAGGGAACACATCTGATTTGTGGTAAAAACTGGGTGGGAAGGAATCTGATTTGTGATCAAATAGTTTTTCTTTACACTCTCTAGATACTAATCAGTAAAGTACACTGTATTTTAATGGCATTTGCTTTTTTTGCTTGGCATCAGTTAAACCATGGCGACTAAGCACCCACAGGCAATGATGACGCTGCCGGTGTGAACACAGGGTGATGAGTGATCAGCGATTGGGGCAACAAAAGGCGGAAAGTCGCTGCCAATCTGAACGCTGGGAAAGCCAACACCAAAACTGCAAAATTGTAATGTACAAATGTGGCCATTGCACTGGCACATCAATGAATGAATGTACTGAATGTAAACTTGGACTGCAATGCTGGTGTGTACAATTTAATTCAAAACACAGTGGATTGGGACACAGCCATAGATACTCATAAGCTACCAGCTTTTCTGTTTACTAAGGACACCCACATGTACTACCCAACTGTATCAACTGTCCACTAATTACCTATATGATTAGTCTATATATCACTTGTTTTTGATGTTGTCCAATGTTTTTAAAGAAACAATAAAAGGTGAAAAAATGTGTAAGAGAAAAAAACTGGGCCAGCTATAGCAGTATAAGACCAAATGCAATGGAAAATTACAGAATGAATCATTTTGCCAAAAATATTAATACCCAGCAGGGTGATCCAGCCCTGACATTAAGATCTGACGGTGCTTTATGCCCGTCTGATGTCATCGCTATACTGAATGCCAACACATCTCACCACACATCATCAGTGTCATGATGTCACAAAAAAAAACTTTAGTCTCTGCATGCCAAGTCAGGTTGTCTTTAGAACCTTTAAACAGGACATGCACCTTATGGCCAAAAGACTGTGGACACCTGACCCTTCGCTTGTTGGACATCCTATTCCAAAATCATGGACATTAATATGGAATTGACTTTCTTTTACAGCTATAGGAACCAACACCCTTCTGGAATGATTTTCCACAATATTTTGAAGTATGTCCGAATATGTAAGAATCGGGCACTCAGGTGGCGCAGCGGTAAAACACGCTAGCACACCAGAGCTGACGTTTTGAACTAATCGGTTTGAGCTAAACCCATCTCTGCCATCCGGCTGGGTTGGCCGGCTATATGAACAATGATTGGCTGTTGTTCATACAGGGCGGGAAGCCGGATAGGGACCTCATAACTGTGTAATTACAGCCTCTGCTGGCTAATTGATGGCGCCTGCACGGAGTCGAGGAATAATGTGGACAGGGTGTGGCTCTCCTTACACAAAGCTGATCCACATATGAACTCGCCTCGTGCAGGTAAAAAGATGCAGTCGGCTACTGCACACGTGTCGGAGGGGGCGTGTGACGGTCTCGCTCACATCAATCAACAGTGGGGATCAGCATCGGTAGAGAGTAAGCGTAATGCAATCGGGTAATTCGATACGACTAGATTCTAGATTGGGAGGAAACTGGGGAAAAATGCATAAAAAAAAGTGCCTTGGTTGGGCAAAAAGACATCTTATGGCTCAGTGAGAAAGAAATTAACCAGCAATCACATTTACACTCTCTACTGCACTTAGTCCAAACAACAAGTGGCCTCACGGGCACCAAAGCAAATGAATTTTCCAGGCATGAGCTTAGAAAGAGACATAAAGACCGAGGTTAATAAAATTATTACTGATTTTCCATTCTAGTTCCGTATCAGTGTCATTTACTGTATCAATTGTCATAGCACGTCTCTACGATCCAGAATTAGCGCCAGATATTTGGCTGATAAGAAAAAAGAGAAACCAGAGAGAGAGAAGCGAGGGGAAGAGACGCTACATCCTGCGTGATCGTGTAGGTCACCGACAATACGAGGAAGTCGTCCCTAGTTTCAGTCCTGCTCAAACTCCCGCTTTATTATTCAGCGAAAGATCAGTGAATGTGAGGTCATTCAGAGACAGGAGGGACGTCTGGGCTCTCAGATAGAGGACGAACCCAGGGGTCAAAGCTCACTGTGCCCTTAGCATCTCTGGTACACGGCTTCCTGAGCAGCACATATAACCCCCAGATCGAGGTCATTTCCTGTAGCCGTGTTGTGCACATCCTCCTTGAGTAATGCAGGCCATTTCACAGTATTAGACCATCTTCATGTGGACAGTCTTTACAAATGTATGCATCTGGCAGTTGCTTTTAACCAATGTGACTTACAACTGTGAATGAATCCAATGCAAGGAATTGCACATTAAGGGCCTTGCTCAAAGGCCCAACAGTGTCAACTTGGCAGTGGTGGTACTTGAACCAGCAACTTTTGATTACTAGTCAAGTAACTTGCCAGGCAGTGGTAGCTTAGTGGTTAAGGTACTGGACTAGTGATCAGAAGGTCACTGGGTCAAGCCCAGTCACTACCAGGTTGTCACTGTTGGGCCCCTGAACCCTTAACAGGGCAGTTGTAGCCTAGTGGTTAAGGTACTGAATTAAAAATCAAACAGTTGAAAGGTCGCTAGTTTAAGCCCCATTACTGCCAGGTTGTCACTGTTGGGCCCTTGAGCAAGGCCCTTAACACTCAATTGCTTAGATAATATACTGTCACAGTACTGTAAGTCGCTTTGGATAAAAGCGTCTGCTAAATGCTGAAAATGTAAATGTTAATTCTCAATTGCTTGCACTGCGTCGGTCACAAATGTAAGTTGACTGGATGAAAGTGTCTTACGGATAAAAATGTAAACGTGTACAATTCAATACAGAACACAGTGAATTGGAACACAGCCATAGATGCACGTAGGCTACGAGCTTTCCTGTTTCCTGAGGAAACCCACACGTACTGTCCAACTGTATCAACTGTCCACTAATTGCCTATTTGATTCATTATTTGTTCATTTTCACTAACTGCTTTATCCTAATCAAGGTTCCAGTGGGTCCATCACCACACAGAAACACTGAGCACTAGACAGTAACACATTCACTCATGTAGAAGCAATTTAGTTCACCAGTTTACTTTCTGCATGTTTTTGAGAAATTTGGGGAATCAGAGCAGCCAAAGGAAACCCACAAAGACTGAAGGAGAACGTGTAAAACTGCTTACTAACAAACAGTGACAGGAAGCATGGATCAAACCCACGTCCTCAGTAACCATAGTGCTGTGTATCTCCCACACTTCCAGCTGTATCAACCCCTGTCCAAATGTCCAAGGGGAAATGTTCAGTTTTAATTTGGGACTGTTTTATTCTGGAGGACACATTATGGGTCTGTCCGAAAACCTAGTGATCTCTCTACATAGACGCATTTTACGGCATCCGACACTGTCCCTAGAAGAAGGCTGTCCGAATTCATAGATGTCTTAAAATACTACTAAGGTGTCTTATTTTGAAGCTATACTACAATGGAATGCCTTTATTTGTCATATATACATATACACACGTACAGTATAACAAAATTCTTTCTTCGCATATCCCAGCTTGTTTGGAAGCTTAAGTCAGGGTCAGCCATCGTACGGTGCCCCTGGAGCAGACAGGGTTAAGGGCCTTGCTCAAGGGCCCAACAGTGGCTGCATGGCAGAGGTGGGAATCAAACTCTTAACTTTTCAATGAATACCCCAAAGCTCTACCCACTAGACTACCACTGTCCCTAACTGAAATAATCTGACTGAATGACGAGTGAGCATTTGATGCTTCCTTAGCGGTGAAGGCAATCCCAGCATTCAGTGCGGCATTTTTCTCACAAAAAAATGACAATTATGCCGGACAAATGCAGAGCAACGAGTTCTTTTCAAATGTAAATAAATTCGTATTGATTTTTTATTTGTATAAAGGTGTACAAGTGTCATTTATTTGCAAATTTTGTGCTCATCAGTGACAGTTTAACCGTTTTCGGTACGAGATGTTAGCTGGCATGGTATAGTGGGTTGTGCCGCCTCAGTCCATTGGTTTGAATGGCCTGAGGCTAACTGTCTAATTTGTGTGTCTGAATAACCTGCCTTATGAGTTTGATGTCTTATTAGAATCCTCTATACTTAGGCAACTGCCTCGGTAGGCAGCAGGCAGCAAGGCATCTCAATAGGTTTTCAGACAGACCAAAGTTCTCAAACACCAACCCATGTGTCTTTTCTAGAAATACATTCGAACACAGACTGCAGACCTTTCTCACCTGACCTTATTAATTCAGCAGCTTTAAATCATTTAGAACCAGCTCCCGCTAGGTGAGCCTCCCCAGTGTGAAGCACTTCTCTAAAGGAAGCTTCTAAAGCGCTGAATCCTCTCTGCTTCCTGTTCACAGTGGCAGCCTGAGCTCTGACTCCGGCAGACTCCGAAAGCTTCAGTTTGTCCGCATAGCACCACTATCAGTGACAAGGTCACCATGCTGCAGGAACGCCAGGGCCTGCTCGCCCTCGTGTCAGCCCTGATGGCCGGACAGACAACAAAAAAACATGACCACACACGCTCCGACCCAACATGTTTATCATGTAAGAGCTGCTGATGTTTATTCAAGAAGAAAAGATCTAAAGGAGGAAAACGGAGAACCGGATGAGGGTACAGTAAGAGAAAAATCTAACAGGAAGTTGGAGGAACAATAGGTGGACGAGGCATTGATGGTGTGGGTGAGGTGCATGGATAACCAAGGGAAATATAAAAACAAAACAGTCAAGTATGAGTTCAGAGTGATGAAACGTATTGATGCGAGACTGTAGATGCTAGATGTCCACTTTAATAATGTCGGGAAATGCTTCTAAGCTGCTCAGGTGGCGCAGCGGTAAAACACGCTAGCACACCAGAGCTGACATTTCAAACTTGTTGGTTTGAAACTCAGCTCCATCCAGCAGGCTGGGCAGCTACACGAACAATGATTGGCTGTTGTTCATATAGTGAGGGAGCCGGAGCCAGGACCTCATAACTGATGCAATTTCGACTTCTGCCGGCTGATTGATGGCGCCTGCACAGAGGTGAGAAATAATGCGTTGATCAGGGTGTGGCTCTCTGTACACAAAGCTGATCATCATATGAACTCGCCTCATGCAGGTGAAAAGATGCAGTCGGCTACTGCACACGTGTCAGAGGGGGCGTGTGTCAGTCTCGCTCCTGTCATTCAGGAGTGGAGATCAGCATCGGATACAACTAGATTGAGAGGAAAATTGTGGAACCTTTTGTAACGAACTAAAAGGAGGGACAACTGGTCCGTAAAATGTGATTGTCCAAAACAGCGAGGTTTTTTTTTGCCAGGGGGTGCGAAAACATAGGAAAACACAACACTAAGGTCCACAAAAGTGCTAAACATGCACATGCACATATGATAACCAGTAAAATCAATAATGTAAACAGATATGTTAATATATAATTTAAAACCTGTAAATAAATGTTAAAATTGGTGTACTGTATTACTGGGAAGACTTTTTTTTTTGCTGTGATCATATAGTGGGGACTCAGAGTATCTATTATTCTGAGTCTGAAGCACTGCTGGTGGCTACTGGCACCAAATGAAGCATAAAACAGAGAAAAAGACGAGAACAAAGCGAGCCTCCTGACAAAATAAAGCCTATCACTCATGTAAACAGAGAGACGTGCACCGGCTAGCGGACAATTACTGTACTACTGGTCTTGGTACCCTTCTTAGGGGAATTTTAAACAATCAGACTGGACATTTGGTTTTTTCCAACAAATTTGAAATCTGTTAAATAGAGGTCCATTAAATCGAGGTTCCACTGTACTTTACATTTTTTTCATTTTTTTGTATTTTTCATTAAGCGCTTTGTCCTGGTCAGGGCAACACTGAGGGCAAAGCAGGAATACCCTAAGCATGGTGCCAATTCATAACAGGGCTAGGCCATCCCACCTCAGACACAGCCAATCTTGTCTGTGTACACACCCGGCAAGTTAGCAAATAACAGGGAATACAGAGAAATAATTTTGTGTTTCTTATCGAAAACATAATTTGCTCTGTTTATTCAGTTTTGAAAGACTGGTTTAGCATTAACATGACAGAGGATTAAAAAAAACACAACTCTTAATTTAATTCCAATAAATAATACAGATTGTGTCCTGTATCCTGGATGTAAAGCTCAGAACATCACAGCTTGGATAAGTTGCTATTCCGAGAAGATTCGTCAGTTTGCAATACAAGTTGATGGTCGAAGGCGTCAATAAGAGCTCGTCTGATCATCGATTTGAAGATGACACACCTAGCCAGACGATTCAACAACACTGACTAAGCACATCTGGCTACATGTGGTCATTATGAAAGGGTTATAAACTCACACAGGAGCCTGAGGTTTGCCTGACTAATCTAAAGCAAATAAAGGCCATGCAGTTCACAGCACATTACTGATGACTTCATTTTGCCCCCCTTTAATTAGCTAATTGCTATAAAGTCACGTGTATAGCCTAGCATGAGCTGAGTGGAAAACACAGACTTCCTACCAGCTTCCTTAATCAGCATCGCTGGGAAAAATTAAAATAAAATAAAAATTAGCTGCATGCGTCATGAGTTTCTCACTCGCTGTTTTGTAAGGCTGGTTACATGTACAGTACAGAAAACATCTGCTTCTGCTACAGATGTGCAGGTGCTACAGAGGAATTTATGCTTGCACCCAAATACATCACTCATGGCAGGAGATGCTGTTATCTGTAATTAAAAGGGCAAATAAACACCATTTAAGTGTGATTATTTGTCGTGTGTGAGATATCAGTGCATCTTGTAGCAGTGCGCTCCACCCAAAGCCCAGAAACCAACTGCGACCGAAGATTGTTCTCATTTCCGCCTCTCAGATATTGATCTCTATGGGGAAGCTATTGAGCAGAAAATTACTGCACAGAGCCCAGCATGCTAGTGCATAAACACACAAACACACACCCCCGCCTACAGTGCAGAAAAATGAAAACAAGTACCCCTCACTGCCCCTTTCTGCCCCCTAGTGGTAAAAAACACTTTACAAAAGGGTGGGGTTTGCATGTTGTTGACATAAAGCAGAAGCCAGCAGCAGTGAGCAACTTCACTTCTATTAACATGAGTGACTCTTCTGTTAGATGTAAGAAGAGAAATTAAGCGTACGGTTCTGGTATAAAGCTGCCCACAGAAGGAAACTGATTTATTTATTATTTATTAGGATTTTAACGTCATGTTTTACACACTTCGGTTACATTCATGACAGGACAGGTAGTTACTCATTATACAAGATTCATCAGTTCACAAGTTCAATGTTAAACAGTCCTGGACAATTCTGTATCTCCAATTCACCTCTCTTGCCCGTCTTTGGACTGTGGGAGGAAACCGGAGCTCCCCAAGGAAACCCATGCAGACATAGAGAGAACATGCAAACTCGACACAGAAAGGGCCCGGACTGCTCCATCTGGGAATCGAACCCAGGACCTTCTTGCTGTGAGGCAACTTTTAAGTTGTTGTGGTTTTCACACTACACAATCTATCACCAGGGGGAATCTTAGATGAGTCTGTCTGGTCTCCCAAACTACGTTTTGTCACGAAAAACACACACGAGACGAGACAAGTGGTATAATGATACCTTGTCCAAAAATGCACATAAACAGAAAGTTGTTTGTGCGCTGATATGCAGTAAAATAAATGAATCTGGCTGAAGGAGTGGATTGGGCTATGTGGCCAGCAGGGATCGTCTGTTCTGTAGTGAGTTGGAAGTAAATAAATATTTTTGCAATGCAATGGCAATTGGTATTATGGTTTGGTGTGGACAATAAGGTCACAAATACTGTAAAGTTTGTGTGTGCTGATGTATTCTGATAGAAACTATATTATATGCCCCTGTCCCACACATTTACAACTCCTACCCCGGGTTTCCCATCACTCTATCTTATGTTGTCATTGGCTGTAGTTTGACAGCGCACTCATTGTCAATCATAACCTGATCGCAACACTTTTCACACTACATGATTATAAGTCCGATTTTTAGGTTGATAGATATTTTTATAGTCTGAGAGCGATCGGCGACCCACTCGGATCAAGTGGTTGAACAGTTCACACATAACGGTCAAGAGCCGATTCTCAAGCCCCTGTCGTCGAGCGAAAATTGTGTAGTGTGAACTAGGCATTACAGACAGGCACAGAATGACCATCGCATCAAAACCAACAGGACTGATCCTCCCCGTCCTTACAATCTACAGATACATTATAAAAACAGACTTTAGTGGGACTGATATCAATCTAAAGAACAAGAATGAATCAAGTGACGTCTAAATGTGCAAATAAAATAAAAAACAGAAGTAAAATAAGGTAACACTGAAATAACCTAATAGATTAACCTATAGTTAACAGTACAGATAATAAAATTATTAGTTATTTGGGAGGTCTTAAGGGGCCAGACTTTTACCTAACAAGATAAAGTCTGAAGAATCTGGTAAGTAATTTTGGCTTGAAGGCGGCTGGTAATAGAAAGGGAACAAACTCAGTCTAAAACATGTAATCTTATTTACCGTTGCCTTTGCCTTCACCTCCTGAAGGCAAAGCTCAAAGTTACGATGACTGACTGCTCTGTCAGGAGGAGCAGTTTAGAATCAGAATATTTCTATTTATAATTAGTCACACATTAACGTATGATAAATGTACTGAAGCCAGCATGCATGGACAAGTAACGATCTGCTGCAAAACAGAAACACTCAACAAGCTGCAGTTCTGCAGTTGAAAGCTGGAATCTGTCAGTATGAGGGTTGTGATCTCGCCTGGTCGTGGTTACTATGAATAAAACAGGTTGCTCACCAGTAGCTTCGATGTAACGGATGCACTTCTCGATGAACAGTGGAATGGGACGCTCGAGTGTGACCACGTTGGCCAATGGCACACCGAAGTAGTTGCTCTCCAGGGGTTTGGGGAAGGGATGCCGAGGCTTTGGTCTTTTCTGTAAAACACGAAGGGAAGAAGTCATTCACTAAAGTAAAATCTGCACTTCGATGACGTAAATATATCAGAAATTATGGGATATACATGATATTTTAAAACTTTACCACAGAAATACAGCCCAAGTCAAGTAAATAATTATTACCACAATCACAATATGTTGCTGCATTTGTTTGTGTTAACTATTCTAAACTTGCTCAGGTACAACTAATCACCATTTAGGCCAGTGGTCCCCAACCACCAGGTCATTTATTACCAAATAACTTCTTTTTTGTGTTTTATTGACAATTACACTCTAAAAGATGTTTTATTTTGAAAAAACGGATTCTCTTTTAATAGCATGTGTCTATTCCTCTTAACACGTTTGACAGGTACCTATTTCAGTCACGTGATACCAGAAAATTAAGCCAACAAGCTAGTTAAAATGAGCAAAAAACAAATGTCAGGGTTTCCACTCATTTCCATCATTGGTGAGTTGTATTGCCATGCGCTTTGTGTTTTTTTATTATGCTCTTTGTATAATTTCATTTTAAATCCTCCCTTTATCCAAAGCAACTTACAGTACTGTGACAGTATACAGTCTAAGCAATAGAGGGTTAAGGGTCTTGCTCAGGGGCCCAACAGCACAAACCTAGCAGTGGTGGGGCTTGAACCATCGACCTTCTGATTACTAGTCCAGTATTTTAAGCACTAGGCTACAACATCCCTGTTGACATCCCCCCCTTAGGCACTGAGATTCAGACTCAAAAGCTTAAGCTCTCAGTAGTGGTGGGTCAGTGCATTAGACCACTGCATGCCCAAATAAAAACATACTAAAGTCACACTGCAAAACAAACACCAAATCATACAGCTCCTTTGATACATTCATTAACAAAACAATGAACAATGCTTAATCCACCAGATCATGCTAACCCTCTATTAATACTAGCATTTTGTGAATTGTACATTCAAAGTCGTACAGAGTTCCACTCATGCCAAGCTATCTATCAGTCTCTGTACAGACTGCACAGCGCTGGAGTATTACAGCATGTTGCAGCACCGCCAGTCAGAGAGAGAGAGAGAAACAAAGAGATGCATTTACAGTCCTGTCCACAATCCTTCTGCACAGCAACACACAAGAAGAGAATTCCTACACTGTGCCATGAACTGGAAGTGACCAACCCATGCACTGAATAATTGACTACAAGCTTTTCTCACACAGTGCTGTGGAAAAAGAAAGAACCTCTTTACATTTGAATATTCTGTTTCATACTTCTATGATGTCAGATTAAGCACAATACAGTCACTAAGTGAACCTGAAGCACCACATATTTAATAAATTAGAATTTAATTCACAGAAAGAGTGAAGGTATTTAACGTCTGTATAACTAATTGCCCCTTTACATAATAAGTGGTTGCAGCACGTTTAGCAGCAATGACTCAGACTAAATGTCTTCTATAATTTTATGTTAGTTTTTTTGCGAACTCTTTGTTGCAGAACTGCATTAAACCAAACACACCGCTAGATTTTTGAACATGAAGCGCTTGTGTCATGTCACCACAGCATCGTAACTGTCAGAACTTTGACTGGGCCATTCCAAAAGCTGGGTGAGTTCTCTACATAGACGCTCTCTACATTTATGTCATCCTACACTCTCCCGAGAAGAAGGTTGTTCAAATTCTTAGATACTTAAAAATGCTGCCTACTAAGGTGCCTTATTTCAAGGTGATAAACTGACTAAATATTAATATTATGAGTATTATTTGGGTGGTGGATCATTCTCAGCACTGCAGTGACACTGACATGGTGGTGGTGTGTTAGTGTGTGTTGTGCTGGTATGAGTGGATCAGACAGCAGCGCTGCTGGAGTTTTTAAATACTGTGTCCACTCACTGTCCACTCTATTACACACTCCTACTTAGTTGGTCCACCTTGTAGATGTAAAGTCAGAGACGATCGCTCATCTATTGCTGCTGTTCGAGTTGGTCAACTTCTAGACCTTCATCTGTGGTCACAGGACGCTGCCTACAGGGCGCTGTTGGCTGGATATATTTTAGGTTGGTGGACTATTCTCAGTCCAGCAGTGACAGTGAGGTGTTTAAAAACTCCAGCAGTGCAGCTGTGTCTGATCCACTCATACCAGCACAACACACACTAACACACCACCACCATGTCAGTGTCACTGCAGTGCTGAGAATGACCCACCACCTAAATAATACCTACTCTGTAGTGGTCCTGGGAGAGTCCTGACCATTGAAGAACAGCATGAAAGGGGGCTAACAAAGCATGCAGACAAACAGATGGACTACAGTCAGTAATTGTAGAACTAAAAGTGCTTCTATATGATACGTGGAGCTGATAAAATGGACAGTGAGTGTGTAGAAACAAGGAAATGGTTTTAATGTTATGGCTGATCGATGTATACATCTAGTCACTTAGAGCCTCTTAAAGCCCCTCCAATGATTTTCAGGTTCTGTCTGAATGTCTTTGGGTGACCGAACAACTCTAATAGAGTCCTTTGTTATCTCAAACATAATTAACGCCATTAGGATGCACCTACCCACAATACCACAGTACAGGGAAAAGTTTTGTATAGAGATTTCAGTTTTATTTTTAATTAATTAAACATGTTCAAAAAGTTTTCTCCCTGTCATTATGGCTGATTTATTTAGGCTGAAGATTCTGTTTTTTTATGTGTCGTGATTTAAATAAAGTTCTTCATTTGATCATTCGATGTCACAAACATCAACCTATCAAGAACTGGAACATTAGTGTGAACAGCGAGATGCAGGAATGTAAAACATCCCCCGCTGGGGTGAAAAACATTTTAAAGGCTGCAGAAGTGGAGTGAACATTTCCGGTCTGCCATGAAACATTAAAAAACACAGAGAGAGGGAGAGAGGAGAGATATGATTCTGACCTGAATTACTGAATACTTAAAACCAGAATAGCTCTTTGGTTTACTGGAAGCTTGTAGTGTTTTTGTAATGGACACAGCTAAACTGGTTTAGTGTAACACAGACATATAAAAGAGAGAAACAGAAATAAGAAGAGCTCGTACATGCTGCAGTTCTCAGACCTCATAACGTGATCTGTTACCAGTTAGGAAACATATGACTGCATGACCATTGACCTGCAGAGGCCGGGGGGAAACATCAGATTCTGTCCAATTCACTCTGTATATTTAAGTCCTGGTGTTTTCATACACATGCAAGTGTTGTTTCTATAACTCTTATTACTTATTGGGAGTGGGACAATAACATAGAGTTAGGTGTATAAGATCATAGCATCACATAATAAACATTTTTAACATTTATTTTACTTTTATCAATTGTTTTATCCTGGTCAGGGTTGCAGCAGGTCCAGTTTTATTAGGAAACAATGGGCACAAGGCAGTAAAACTCCAGTGGCCTGCACAATGATCTGTTTATTTACTTATTAGGATTTTTAACATTATGGTTTACACACTTGGTTACATTCATGACAGGACAGGTAGTCACTCGTTACACAAGATTCATCAGTTCAAGTTTAATGTCAAACACAGTCATGGACAATTTTGTATCTCCAATTAACCTGACTGCATGTCTTTGGACTGTGGGCAGACACGGGGAGAACATGCAAACTCCACACAGAAATGATCTGGACCGCTCCACCTGGGAAACTGGGATTATGTGAGGCGACAGTGCTACCCACTAAGCCACAGTGCCGCCCGGCCTGCACAATGCACTGACCATAACCTCTAACAGCTTTGGGATGAATTGAAAGAGCAATTGAGAGCTAAGCCTTCTTATTTAATATTGGTGCCTGAACTCAAAAATGCTCTTCAGACTAAATGGGCATTTGGTGAGTTGGAATAAGTTCATTATCAGGTGTCCACATACTTTTGGATTTTTACTGTATAAACTTTAATTCCAAAAAGTTTTTTTTACATTTTCAGCATTTAGCAGATGGCTTCATCCAAAGCAACTTACAGTACTGTGACAGAATACAATCTAAGCAATTAAGGGTTAAGGGCCTTGCTCAAGGGTCCAACAGCAGCAATCTGGCAGTGGTGGGCAACCTTCTGATTACTAGTCTAGTCCCTTAATCGCTAGGCTACAACTGCCTTACAGTTCTTAATGTATCTTAATGCTGATTAAAAACATAAATATGTGATTAATCATTGCTTCCAGATCTGTATTAAATAACAATGATTAATGACTCAATTATTGAAAAGTGATGTGAGTGGCCCGATCATTTTAACACCATCAAACTTCTGTGGTGGGACCTCAAATCTGCTGTACACCATCATTCCCTGACTAAACTGCAAAACTGGGAATTGGAACTGGAAATAGTACCAAATAGTAACTATTTATTAATGACATGCCCCTCATTGTTTTTTGTCATTTGTTTGTTCTTTTTTTTCTTTTTTTCTTTACAGAGAAAATAACAGTGCTAGTAAAATGTATTTAAATCCCAGGCCATATCTGGTATAATCATTGATGTGATATAGCTGGGAGTACTTTTACAAGGTACTGTAAGTAGATTTAGTGAATACACCTCACACTTCCTTTCCTTTACACTTATTTACACCCTTTAGCAGTAACCTGAGCCTTTATGGGGGAGAGAAAACATCCAAAACACAAAACCCTGCCTGGTATGTAATACACAGAACACTACGTTAACATAAGCCAAGCCTAGAGTAAAAGTTTACTGGGCTGAACACAGGAACAGAAGCAGTTAAACCGGTTCTGGGATTAACACGTGTTCCACCTTAGAAGCCTTTACAAAAGCAGCTGTTTTTTTTTACAACTGAGCAAAGAAAGAACTTTTACAACTCCATGTTTGTCATTAGCGGTTCGATCATGGGTAAAAGCTTTTCCATAATAATCCAGGATAAATCAAAGTATAGAAAAATACTTCACGCATAGTGGAACAATTTGTAAAAATATGAAACATTTGTGGTAGAATCGGAACCATAAAAAAGCAACAATAAGCCACTGAGTAAGTAATCTAACTCCAGTAACTCAGACTTTTGCTGAAGCTTTTTTTATGCTTTCCAGTCACCCTGCAGTACTGGATTTACTACATATCAATAACATGACCCAAGGAGCCGAATCTGCTAAGAAAAATCAATTGCCTTGTACTAAAATACTATGGGTGTGTTCGAAAACCTAGTAAGCTCTCTACGTAAACAGCATTTTACATCATCCTATGCGCGCTCCGGAGAAGGAGGTTGTTCGAAATCCTAGATGCCTTAAAATGCTCCCTAGTAAGATACCTTAAATCTGAACTGTATTTTGACTAAAGAACGAGGGAGCAGCCGATGCTGCCTTAGCGGTGCAAACGCAATGGCATGAGGCTAACTGTGTTAGCTTAGTAAGCAAAAACTGATGGAATCGCTGTCTAAGTAGTGCGTTCGAATAACCTGCCTTATAAGTCAATGACTTATTAGAATCCTCTCTACTTAGGCAGCTGCTTATGTAGGCAGTAAGACAGCAAGGCAGCTCACTAGGCTTTCGAACACACCCAAAACTGCAGCTCTTGAGGGGAGTTCCCGGTCTGCAGTGCTCAGCATCTATCAAAAGTGGTCCAAGGAAGGAACAGTGGTAAACCGGCGACAGGGTCATGGGCGGCCAAGGCTCTTTGATGCACGTGAAGAGCGAAGGCTGGCCCGTGTGGTCAGATCAGACAGACGAGCTACTGTAGCTCAAATTGCTGAAGAAGTTAATGCTGATTCTGATAGAAAGGTGTCAGACTCCATGCCTTGACAGGTCAGGGCTGTTTTGGCAGCAAAAGGGCGACCAACACAACACTGGGAAGGTGGTCATAATGTTATAAATCCTGATCTGTCTACTAAAGCTGTAATTACCAAATATTATTTGTTTCAGGAACGCTACTTTAAATATTGACGTGTTTAATTACGAAGGTTCCTTCACTTCCCACCCTACGGGCTCTTTCTCCAAAAACAATTATGATTAATTAAGACAAGAAATCAAAACATCAGACTCATTAAATTGAGGAATATATCACCATGAGAACGTACATTTCAAGCAATTGAGGGTTAAGCAACCTGCTCAGGGGCCAACGGTGGCAACCCGGTGATGGTAAGGCTTGGACTGGGAACCTTATGATTACTAGTCCAGTACCTTAACCACTGAGCTACTTATCAGCCAATTACTCAGGATTTTTTTTTTATTCATTGCTCAGTTCACTATATTCATTCTGTTTTACACTGCTATTAAATGCTCTAATATTGTGACTTGGTAAAATCCATGTGCATAATTTTGTAAGATGTGACTAAATCCATAGTTTTGGCATTGAGGCACAAATTTTACATAAGATCAAACAATAAATGGCAGAAATGTCTAACTGACATACAGACATAGAAACTTGCCTTGGCAGTTCTGCGTAGGCTCCTCAAGATTTTGTTCCTCTTCGGGTCCTCGTCCTCCTCGTTGACAGAATTGTCCCCTTTCGGTACTCCTACATCCTCTTTGGCTTTGGGTGGGCCTCCGAGTTCATCATCACTGCCAATGAAACTTGTACGGAAGCTACTAAACTTGCCCAATCGTTTTGAGCGATCCCGATACAGCTGTGGTTTAACCCCCGACAATTTGCGTTTGCGCTCTAGCGAGCTGCTGTCTGCCTCACTGTCTGAGCCATTGCCCCCACCGTTAGAATGAGCCCTGTTTGCGTTGCGGATGGTGATGATTTTACCCTGTGTACTATCGTGTGGGACAGAATAAATGCTTTCTTCCTCTGCAAGGCGGGGCTTAGATACAGCATCTACCGGCTCAGCGTAGTCTGAAGGGTCGTAACCACTATCGCTGCTTGGTGCCCACGTGCCTGTGGTTAATGAACGTCTGTTACTTGCTGGGTCCATATATGAGGATCCAAGACTCATTTTGCGCAAATCGAAGGTAACCGTGGGCTTGGGTCTCACATGTGGCGGGACTTTGTTATTAAGTCTGCAGTCAAAGGTGCTGATGTCTGTGAGGAAGGTATCGCTACCGTCCAGATCTGGAAGCTTAAAGCTACTACCATGTGTGCCATGATCTCTGAAGTTGGGGTAAGGTGGTGAGGGTTCGATGTCATCTTCGGAGTCTGGCAGTGTGGTGCTGGGTGAACCGCAGCGAGGTGAATGGACATTTTCATTAGTACTGCAGGCCTCTGCCACATTGTCATACATATGAGTGGCCTCCACGATGGTCCTTTTCTCTAATACTTCCTTCAAGAAAGGCTGGAAAAGATCTATTCGATGTAAGCCACCCACGACACCACCTGATCCACAGACAATCGAGCTGAAATGACCCTCAATTTCATGGGCCAAATCCTCTCCCTGGAGCACTTGCTCAGACTCTAGGAGTTCTGCCTGATTCTCCCCGACTGCCAGCAGCTGCACAGGAATAATGTCCTGCACCTCGCAAAGAAAGGCGCAAAGTGTTTCCAGGGAGGCTTTGCGTTTAGCGGAGTATACTGCAATGTATCCATGCACTAAGCGGCTCTTTCGTAAAGAAAAAGATGAATGATAAGACAGTATAGCAAGGTCGATGTTTTGCTTTTGGCTACCAATAGTAAGGTTCAGCATCACAGAGGTGCCAGTGGATAAGTTAGTGGAAGGCCTACAATGTTGAGATTGTAAGAATGGTGATAAGAGTTGGTCTACGTCGTAAGCGTCCCCACACATGAGGCACATTACGACATGTAAATCCGCCTCCGAAGCCTGCTGATTGTGAGAGTCTCTGAAACGTGCTGGCGGGGTCTGTAAAGGAGGGGAGCTGCTCCGAAGGCTACAAGAGGCCCTTTGTACATCCAAAAGGTTTTTAAGAACTTGATGGAGCTGCTTGTCATTGAGATTCCTTGCATATCCTGCACCTGGAGAGGCAGGGTCCAAATAAGTACACTGCAGTTTTCCAGCCACTTGCTGACCCTGTATTATTAGACTTTGTGCCGTTTCCCCTCCAATATCCCCAATTGATCCAACTCCACGCTTGGTGACCAAGAGGAGTGACAAGGGGAGCAGAGTTAAGCTGTTTTCTCTTCGACCAATTGTTGAATCCCGAGTTTTTTCAATGCTTTCAACAACGTAGGACAGGGATTCTTTAGAGTTGTAGAGGCAGAGGCATCCATGTGGGATAAAAGTGGGTGTGTGAAAGGAGTTAACTGGTAGACGTACATTGCCTTCTATAGGCCGCAGAGCCAGCTCGTATGTCCTTCCGTCGAGTGTGTAACGGTCATCACTAGTGCACATTGCTCTGATCTCATTGGCCAACTCCCTTGCGAGTCCGTCTTTTCCAAGGATAACAAGGTTAATCCTCTCTACCTTCACCTCTCTGAACTGGGACTTGATGGTGCCATCAAATGTATAACGAGTAGGAAACCGAGTGGCTAAGGTCTGTTCAATTTTGCTGTCCACACAATAAGGACTATTGGGGCAGGTGTCCTTTGTTGGGTGGAAGACAAAATGAATATGCTTGAGCACCAAAGCATCCCTATCTGCTTGAAGTTTCTGGAGCGCCTTAAACCTCGGTTCCTCTCCGAGTACCTCTTGAATGGCTCCCATTTTTTCTTTACTGGGCTTGGCATCCACCTCAAGCTCATAGAAGAGCTCAGAGTACTCCAGCAGAAGCTCCTGGAAGTCCTCTTTGGCTTGGTCAATAATCTCCTTCTGATGCTTGTTGTACAGATCAAGATACTCCGGCTCCTCCAGCCACTGATAAAACTCCTCGTTCATGATGAAGCTACGGGCCTCCTCCCAGGGTTTGCCGGGGGTAACAAATGGTGACGCAACTAGTTTCTCTTTGAATTCTTTACGCATCTCGGCTCGTTTCCGATCATTTCGCAGCTCTTCTAAATGCTTCTCATAGATATCCTCTGCCGTTGGCGTTTCCAGAAGATCCTGGGGAATGCGTTCATCTTCCATGTTATCAATATGTGAAGTGGTTTCCCATGGCGTGTCATCTAATACGACAAACCAAGCCGAAAACCCCCGCTTGGTCTCCAGAACTTTCTGGACTCCTGACCAGCTCAAGTGATCAATCTCGTCTAAATTAGGTACCAAAGTACACAGAGCCTGTGGAAGCGTGCCAAGATAAATTCTGCGACGTTTTTCTATGTGTTCCTGTTTAAGCCTGTGGACATGTTGTTGAAATAATTTCTTGGCTTTGATAGTACCCTCCAGGAAGACATATTCTTTGTATTCAGGAGCCGTTTGCATTCTTCGGTTGATGTTGGGCCATGTCTCGTTGTGGTTATTTACAATGCAACTGACCAGCCATTCATAGCGGTCTTTAGCAGATGCTATCTGCTGACTCTGCTGCTTAAGGGCTTCATAGTAAGGGATGATCTTGGGTTTTCCTCGACTTTTGTCTATTAGCTGCACTAGTGTGAAGAAGGCAAGGTCAACATTGACATTAGAGCGTGCAGAGGTCTCGACGACCTGCAAATTCTTCTTGGCCAGGGCGAAGGTGTGAGTGTCCTTTATATATCGCTCAACACCCTCATCGCACTTGGTCAATACCAACACAACTGGTTTCTTAGTCTTGGCTAACTGGTTGTACAAGTTGGACACAAACTTCATTTGGTCGTCGAAATTACGGTTCATTCCCCTGCTTACATCTACACAAAGAAGAAACCCATCTACAAGCAGCTTACCTTCGGGCATTTGTTTTTGCTCAAAGTCCTGTTCTAGCCCCAGCTGATCAGTGCAAAAATACATCAGCTTTTCTGCAGATGCCAGCTTGGTGGACGCTGCCCGTTTAATATAGGGCTGTAGTGCGGTGCTCCGATGTGGCTGAAACGTTTGGTCATCGATGAACTCCGTCTGCTCCACCACATGCATCCGACATTCGGGTCCCTCCTCCCATGCCCGTGTCGCCTCACCCCAAAACAAAAAGTGGTCATTGTTGACCACTCGACCACCAAAGTCACTAGTGCTCAGAACAGATGTGTGCTCCAGAAAAAACTCATCAGCGCTGGGGCGTACGAAGCGATTGCACAGGCAGGACTTTCCTATACCACACTGCCCTTTCTCCTTCTCAGTCCCGGACAAACCTACCGCAACCAGGTTGTAGATTGGTGCCCGGGCATCTTGTTTTTTTGCCATCATCATCGTTTGACCCCACTCATCTTGCCATTCCCAGATGCTCTAGTTAGAAAGCTGCTGAGCTGGTGTCCCATCCAAGTGCATTCAGACTTTTAGACAGGGGGCATGTCAGGTGTTGAGTGCATTCAGTATCCTTAAAGGTCAGTTCTTAAATTCAGAGTTGTTGGTCCATCTATGCTTCAAACTTGCAGTTTTTATAAGGAAATAATGGGGAGGGCCAGCAGGGTAGTAGAAATAAGGTCAAACATGCATCTTTAATAGTTTGGCATTAAACAGGTCATTTTTTTCCAAGGGCTTCAATACATAAGGTCCAGTCTGGATGTAAATCTGAAACAGAAAGAGAGAGAAAAAGATGGTGAGCTTTAAAATGTAAAGAGAATATACACCAATCAGGCATAACATTAAAACCACCTCCTTGTTTCTACACTCAATGTCCATTTTTCCAGCTACACTTACCATATAGAAGCACTTCTACAGTTCTACAATTACTGACTGTAGTCCATATGTTTCTCTGCATGCCTTGTTAGCCCCCTTTCATGCTGTTCTTCAATGGTCAGGACTCTCCCAGGACCACTACAGAGCAGGTATTATTTGGGTGGTGGATCATTCTCAGCACTGCAGTGACACTGACATGGTGGTGGTGTGTTAGTGTGTGTTGTGCTGGTATGAGTGGATCAGACAAAGCAGCGCTGCTAGAGTTTTTAAACACCTCACTGTCACTGCTGACCTGAGAATAGTCCACCAACCAAAAATATCCAGCCAACCACTGATGAAGGTCTAAAAGATGACCAACTCAAACAGCAGCAGTAGATGGGCGATCGTCTCTGACTTTACATCTACAAGGTGGACCAACTAGGTAAGAGTGTCTAATAGAGTGGACGGTGAGTGGACATGGTATTTAAAAACTCCAGCAGCACTGCTGTGTCTTATCCACTCATACCAGCACAACACACACTAACACACCACCACCATGTCATTGTCACTGCAGTGCTAAGAATTATCCACCACCTAAATAATACCTGCTCTGAAGTGGTCCTGGGAGAGTCCTGACCATTGAAGAACAGGATGAAAGGGGGCTAACAAAGCATGCAGAGTAACAGATACACTACAGTCAGTGATTGTAGAACTACAAAGTGTGTGTAGAAACAAGGAGGTGGTTTTAATGTTGTGGCTGAAGGGTGTAAAGACATAAGCATATTTTACAGTTGTAAATGAACATATGTTTGAATAAATTGTTCAGTTAGTTCATGTTATAAGCTGAATACTCAGCTGAAGCTACTGAATTCTGAATTCACATTTATGCTATATTTATACAAATACTTCTTTCCATCTGGATCTTAATGCATCATATCATGAGTCAAACATGAGAATAAATACCTGGCCATAAATGTGTATAGTTACACCAGTGAGATTTTAATAATAATCAAATGGAGCTTAGGGCTCTACGTATGTTATACAGCTCTGTGTGGGAACCCGAAACAGATTCACAATTGGAAATTGGACATGACTAGACTGAAAGACACAAGGGGAAAATACAGAAAAAGCCTATAATAGACCAGAATACAATTTAAAATCAAAGAGCGTAAAGAGAGCATTTAAATATTTGATTTTAATAAACAGAGCAACAGTGCGATGAAGCAGTACAGCTACTTAACAAAATGACCATGGCAGCTGCCAGACAACAGATTGGCGAGTTCATAAGCATGACCCACAGGCTACTGGGAAAGCTGATGCAACAAGCCATGCCATGTTCACATGTTCATAATGAATTGTGGAAAGGCATTTATCTAATCAGGAAAAGCCCTCTTAATCCTGTGCAGTGAAGAAGTCGGGTGAGCAGGGTGATGCTTGTGCGGTGTACGTAATCACAGCCACAGCTGCTTGATCGCTCCCAGTAGAGTGTTGTACATTTTTCTTCAATCTTTATACTCGGCAAGGACTCGATGCTCGGGGAATTTTACAAACACTGTAACCCCAGTGCCAAAGTAAATGTCTGGACTCGTGTTTAAATAGAAGGATGCAAACATGTTTTAAATAGGGTTAAAGTTTTTAATGGAGATTAATCGTGATTAAAGAACCAAATTAATCACGATTAATCAACTGCAAAAATAACTAAGCAAAATGTAAACAGTTATGCACATTTTTATTGCAAGAACATGTTTACCAATAAAAAAATAAAATAAAATTATGATAAAATTATTAAATCTTAATTATTTTTAGAAAGCCAGTAGTTAACAGCCACCCATCTCTCAGCCAGTTATTTAAAATGACAAGTCTGTTCACATTATCTGGCAAAAGTGAAGATCTTTTCCTGTTCATAACCCTGCCACTGAAAACAGGCGCTCAGGGTACTAATATGAACCATTTCAAGATGCAACACGTATAACGTCATGTCGACCCACACCGTTAACTATGTTAAAGCGTCTACAGTCCATTGCGATCTATTTAATGTTCCCACGACGTGTACAGTCCATGGACTTTCCATCCAAATTCCTCTGAAATAAAGTTAGACTGAGTCTGAGCTCATTTTGCCTGTAACGTGGATCCATGTGCGCAGACGCCCGAAGAGACAAATGTGGCTTTGACCAAAGATGATATTAAAGCGTCAATTAATAACTGTAATTTTATCTAGTCATGATTTCTCACGCTTTTTGAAAACAAAAATGATTATTTAAAACACCCCACATTTTACAATATGTAGCAGCAGCAGCTCGACTGCTCAACTCACGACCGCAAACTGGAAAAAGACCGGTATTATTGTTATACAGTATAAACACAATGTTGCTGTGTTAAAGCAGCGTTAATTACCACAGACACACATATTTAAAGTGGCACAAACAAAACCCAATAAAAATAGTTTGATTAAAAATTTGAATCTTAATAATTACATTTTAATTTTGGGGCGGCACGGTGGCTATGTGGGTAGCACTGTCGCCTCACAGCGAGAAGGTCCTGCGTTCGATCCCCGGGTGGGACGGTCCGGGTCCTTTCTGTGTGGAGTTTGCATGTTCTCCCCGTGACTGCGTGGGTTTCCTCCGGGTGTTCCGGTTTCCTCCCACAGTTCAAAGACATGCCGCTAGGCTAATTGGAGACACTGAATTGTCCCATAGTTACCTAGCCGCTGGGATGCACAGACCAGTGCATTGTAGTGCCGTCCCAAGCCCGGATAAATAGGGAGGGTTGTGTCAGGAAGGGAATCGGGCGTAAAACTGTGCCAAATCCCACCGGCAACCGCTAACGGGAAGAACCCGGAAATGCCGACCCAGTAACCGAAAAACGGGACAAAGGCTGAGGAACAAGAAGACAAGAAGAATTAAATTTTTATTTTAATATTAGTTGGTTAATTAACGCGATTAATGCCAGCCCTAGTTTTAAACATTGTGTACTGAGTAGTATCTGATGAATGAGTAGTAATCCTGCCTGCATTGTAGCGTATATGATGAATAGCCCTGTAAATCAATATTCACTAGAATTATAAACACCTTAAATCAGTCAAACTTTCATACGATCTGTTTGACGAATTGCTTTTGTTCAGGGTAAATTGTTTTGAGCTAGTGCTTTACGCTGCACTTAATCCGCTGGTTCATTTACGATCCTTGCTGCAGTTCTCTCTTCAACAAAGCATCTTTGTTTGCTGTAATCTTCATGACGACTGATCAATACTAAATGAATATATTTTGGGCTTAATGGCAAGAGAGCACAAAATCGTCAGATAAAACTTCTATTTCAGTCTTAAAACCTGCTGCACTTTTGTTTGCCTGAACACAGCAGTCTTCCCTGTATAAGCCTGAGGGGTCAAACACCTAAACAAATCAATCAGCAGACGCATGTCGGCAATCTGCCCAGTCAGCAAAAAGCTCTGCCCGGGTTTATCACTATATTTGGACCGAGTTAAACTGTATCTGTCCATTTAAAGATAGGCAACTGTGCAGCTGGCTGGCCTGGGGGCTTCAGGCGCCCTGCTTACTAGGACATCAGTGCTCGGCAGGTGGGCTACAGGCCGGCTGAAGGTGATTGCTAGCGCTAAGCTTTCACATCTATTAGCAGCCAAGTGAAGGAGACCGGAGTGTCAGTGGAACCGGTTTTTCACTGACTGCGCCTGTACGAGTTTAGAAAACCAGTAAAACTGTTGAGAATCAGCTCACGTTTCCAGCTGTTTGAGACTGGAACCAGTCTGTTATTAGATATTTTGGCAGCTAAAACCAAATCCTTAACACGTACACACAGCACTGATACATGTACATACACAAGGCTACTGAAACCGTAAGTTATTATTTATTAGGATTTTAACGTCATGTTTCACACACTCTGGTTACATTCATGACAGGACAGGTCATTTCTGGTTAAACTAGAGTTTAATGTCAAACACAGTCATGGACAATTTTATATCTCCAATTCACCTCACTTGCATGTCTTTGGACTGTGGGAGGAAACCGGAGCTCCCGGAGGAAACCCACGCAGACACGGGGAAAAAGACTGGACTAATAAGTGGGTGGGTTTATCAACAATGTGTAAGGACCTTGGTTGGCCAAGGCGCCTGTACAGAAGTGGAAAAGCGCAGAGATCAGGGCGTGGCTCTCTGTACGTGAAGCCGATCTCACACGCAAATCCACCGGAGTATGGGTAAATGAGAAAGGTTTGGTGGACTGCGCACACATGGGAGGGAGTGTGAGCTGGGCAAATATACACCACCCTTGGACACCATCAAGGGTCCCCAGCAAAAAATTGGCTAAATTGGGAGAAAGGGGGGGTGATGCATTAAAAAAAACTGTAAAGACAAAAGCATGGATCTCAAAGGGAGTTTGTTCTAGGCTACGGGTTTGTTCTAATTGCTTGCTCAGAGCATTCTAGAAGTTAATCAAAGAAGCGACTGCTGTTTAGGAAACTGTAAAGACTTAATCTTAAGGAAAGCTCCGGAAGGCCTTTAGAGCCTTTGGCTGTGCTTAAACACAGGTCACATTCCATGAGCTCTAGCATGAACTGCACATGTGCATTACAAGCTGTTAAAATGGCAAAGGCTAGTAATGAAGGGGGTGAAATCTGCACAGTCTGTTATGGAGGTCACACAGTTCGATTCTTGCAGTTCCTAGACATCCACACTGTCAGTAATATGATACAGATCTTTTAAAAGTGACATTTTATTAGTATCTTAGAGCCACGTTCAAATATCAAGTGCACCCAGTAGTAGCTTTCTTTTTACCCTACAACGATTTAGGCCAACCAGTCACAACGTCAAAGAGTAAGATTGCCTTAGAGTGAGATTAGTAAACTACTTAATATCAGCCATAACATTAAAACCACCTCACTGTTTCTACACTCACTGTCCATTTTATCAGCTCCACTTACCATATAGAAGCACTTTGTAGTTCTACAATTACTGACTGTAGTCCATCTGTTACTCTGCATGCTTTATTAACCTGCTTTCACCCTGTTCATCAATGGTCAGGACCACCACAGAGCAGGTATTATTTAGGTGGTGGATGATTCTCAGCACTGGCATGGTGGTGGTGTGTTAGTGTGTGTTGTGCTGGTATGAGTGGATCAGACACAGCAGCACTGCTGGAGTTTTTAAATACAGTGTCCACTCACTGTCCACTCTATTAGACACTCCTACCTAGTTGGTCCACCTTGTAGATGTAAAGTCAGAGACGATCGCTCATCTATTGCTGCTGTTCGAGTTGGTCATCTTCTAGACCTTCATCAGTGGTCACAGGACGCTGCCCACGGGGCGCTGTTGGATGGATATAATTTTGGTTGGTGGACTATTCTCACTCCAGCAGTGACAGTGAGGTGTTTAAAAAACTCCATCAGCGCTGCTGTGTCTTATCCACTCATACCAGCACAACACACACTAACACACCACCATCATGTCAGTGTCACTGCAGTGCTGAGAATGATCCACCACCTAAATAATACCTGCTCTGTGGTGGTCCTGTGGGGGTCCTGACCATTGAAGAACAGTGTGAAAGGGGGGTAACCAAGCATTCAGAGAAACAGATGGACTACAGTCAGTAATTGTAGAACTACAAAGTGCTTCTATATGGTAAGTGGAGCTGATAAAATGGATTAAAGAAACAAGGAGGTGGTTATGTATAATAATAATGTTATGGTTGATTGGTGTATGTATACTAGCCGAGTTTAAAGAAAGGGGAACACAATAACAGGTACACAAACCAACAAAAACACAGCTTATCATTATTATCAAAAATTCCAATTCCTACCTGCACATCAGTTTCTGCAATTTAAGATGTTTTCTTCTGTCTGATGAAATTGGACAGCTGTGTTCAATATCAACTGTGTTTTTTTTTATCCTGCTTATGCTTTACAAATAAACAAAAGCCTTGCCAGAACGAGCTGAGAAGATACCAAGACATCTTTCTATAAATATGCTGCTACAGTTTCAACCGTTTCAAGAACTATAATTACCTCTAAGTGCAACTGAAAACGAATTTGAATTCCACTAAATGACTCCGAGACAATCGTCCAAACAAAAGCTCAGGCACAAAGACAAAGGAAACCTGGGACGCCAGTGGAGTTCCATCCAGCTGAAGATATGATGGATTACAGGAGTGTTGCTGGACATCAGTAAAAGCAATGAAGTGCATTGTTAAGGTACAGAGGAAGTCATGGATAATGAGAGGAGATTAACATACGGTAATAGTGTGCAGCTCGGACCATTATCCACGATGATGAACTGCTGCCATAAAATAAAAGTGAGAACGTACTGGTAGAGTTCCGGGTGAAAAAGTGCCGGCACCTGCACCGTTATCTTTAGTTCTATATACAGAACATATTGTCCAATAACAGCAGCAACATGGCTCATTCCATTTCCGGCCTGTCCGTGCCCAATGCCATACTTTATCCAAAAATAAAATCTAAGCCAGCATGATGGTGATGATGACAAACTAAGGCCGAATGCACACTAACACACTTTAGGCTGACGGATGCTTCTCTGCGGCCCGTTCCTCTTCCGGGGCTAATGTGCTCGTGAGGGTAAATCTTTCCGCTTTCCATCTATTTCCTCCTGCCTTTCTCACTCGCTCTCTCTCCAGAGACGTGGACTCCATTAGAGTGTTTTGCTAAGGGCAGTGAGGGAACAGAACCCTCGCATGGAAAACACTTCCTTCACGAGAAGGGGTCTCGGATTAGCGGGAAAGACGAGAGACGAGACGGGAGGACGTAAGAGTGAAAGGACTGGGAAGAAAGCATGAATTATTCAGTGCAGCTGTAGGGCCGAACACTCGATGTTATTTATAAACGCGTCTATTCATCAAGCGTTGGTGACACTACCCATAAACAGAGCTGTAAGAATAATTGGATTATAATTGCAATCTCGATTTCTGAATGCTTTAATTAATTCAGCATAATCGACTGTGATGTCGTTGAGAATAGCTAAACGAACACAACTGTCTCGCATTAATACAGTACAGCAAGTGACCGTATTTTATTTTAATGGCCTTTTGGCTGCTCACATATTTTTTAAGGGTCGCAACAGTGGATCGTTCTGAGGTTTTTTCAACTTATCTGGACCTGGGACCAGCACTGAGAACACACTGACGAGTGAACCTCCCAATATCTAGTCTGTCCGGCCACCCCCATTCCAATCAGGCGTAGCCAATCGTGTCCATGTAAATGCCAGACTGGTTGATAGCACTGCTAGAATTCGAACCTCAGATCTTAATAAAAGTGGGTTAACGTGATTTACCGCTGCCCCATCCCAGCACCTTGTACCATTACTAAGCTTAGGTTGGTGTTGTGCTCAATATTTGAAGCAAATCATTTTTTAATTGATGAGCACACAGCTAGAAACACACATCATACTTACTGAATAAATGACTAAACAGTCCGTGCAATTACAGGCTTGTAAAAGTACTGGTGACAGTATTTAACCATTTAACCACATTTACATGATTACAGTTTAACTAAAAATTTAGTTAAAAAACCAAACTATCACCTTGTGCTAAGGATCAAGTCACCCAAAAAAGGACTGCCTGGAACACATGGCCCCATCTACAGTCAAGCAAGTTTTGCCCCGCCACATAAAGGAAAAAAACCCTGGTCCTGCAGTGCCGTTTCTTCTCGCCCATGTGATCAGCACTGAACTTTAATGGGCCGAATTTAAGCTGGCTTGACTGTTGACAGTGTACCTGCATTTTAGATTGTTCTGATTTATACAGGAACAAGTTGAAACATGAGGAATGTCACAAACACGAAGGCACACAAACACAGCATGACACAAATGCCAATCCTGTTACAGAAGCCCTGCCCAGATCAGTCCTGGCAAATCTTTGTGATTATATCACGTCTTGATGAAGAGCTGAATCACATTTTCAGCTCTGTAGATGATTAACTGACGCAGGATTCAGAGACTAAACACGACACTGTGTGTGAGAATGAGGTCTGAGATTTTAATTCTGCCCGGCTGATCTGTCACTCCCTTCACCAGCTAAAAGATACTTCACGCTTTTCCAAACCACAGCAAATGTCAGGGGGCTGAAACATCTCAGGAAACAACTACATCACTCACTCGAATGGGCAGATCAGACTGAGGGCAGCAGTGAGAGTGGTCAGTGCTGAAAGGCTGCAGTGGTTGGAGCGGCTGGTGTTTTATCAGTACGTTTGATTTGAGCTACTTGGCTGTGCCGACCCTGGACTTCTTCCAGCGACCTTTTGTGGACAACACACATACACATACACACACACACACACACACACACACTGACACATACTGACACACACACATGTATACACACACTTACACATACACACTGACACACACTGACACCCACTGACACCCACTGACACCCACTGACACCCACTGACACACACTGACACCCACTGACACCCACTGACACACACTGACACCACATGACGTTAAAATCCTAATAAACAAACAAACAAATAAACACACTTACACACACTTAAACACACATACATACACGCTTACACACACACATGCATACACACACACATACACACTTACACACACACTTACACACACACATACACACTTAAACACACTTACATACACGCTTACACACACACATGCATACACACTTAAACACACACACATGCATACACGCTTACACACACATACATACTTACACACACACACACACACTTACACACACTTAAACACACATGCATACACGCTTACACACACATACACACACACACACACACACTTACACACACATGCACACATGCATACACGCTTACACACACATACACACTTACACACACACACACACACATACACACATACACACTTAAACACACGTACATACACGCTTACACACACACATGCATACACACTTAAACACACACACATGCATACACGCTTACACACACATACATACTTACACACATACACACACACACACACACACACACACTTACACACACTTAAACACACATGCATACACGCTTACACACACATACACACACACACACACACACTTACACACACTTAAACACACATGCATACACGCTTACACACACATACACACTTACACACACACACATACACACATACACACATACACACTTAAACACACGTACATACACGCTTACACACACACATGCATACACACTTAAACACACACACATGCATACACGCTTACACACACATACATACTTACACACATACACACACACACACACACACACACACACACACTTAAACACACATGCATACACGCTTACACACACATACACACACACACACACACATACACACACACACACACACACACTTAAACACACGTACATACACGCTTACACACACACACACACGTGCATAAACACACACACACACTTACACACACACACACTTACACACACACACACACACACACACACACACACACACACACACACATACATACATACACACTTACACACATACATGCATACACACTTACACAACATGACGTTAAAATCCTAATAAACAAACAAACAAATAAACACACTTAAACACACATACATACACGCTTACACACACACATGCATACACACTTACACACATACACACACACACATACACATACACATACACACTTACACACACACTTACACACACTTACACACACTTACACACACTTACACACACTTACACACACTTACACACATACAAGTATTTTTATTCTCAATTTTGCCACCTTCTTTGTAATACATTAAAGGAAACATTATTTGTACACCATGCGAGTCTCTCCTGTTCTGTTCTGGAACTATATTCAGCCCAAGGCCTGGGAGAGGTTGGGTGAAAAAGTCCAAGCCAACCTGGCATGCTCCAACAAGCAAAGATTGAGAAGAAGAAATGAGATGGAGGAATAAGATAAGAAAAAGAGAAAAGTGGAGCAGGCTCAAATCTTAATTACAAGTGTTAGTGTATTTATTTGTATTGGTCGTGTTAAGCTTACACCTTAAGCTTTACATTTATTATTAACTAAAGCTGAGTGATTTAAAATATATTAACACTGCAATTATAATAATTACAACACAGTGAAAGTAGAAGGAAAAATTCTGGAGGCATTTCTAACACCTCTTGACATGTTTATTCACACTTTTAAAGGGCACTATTATGCATAGAAGATTTAAAACATAACCCGGCAATCTATAAATCACTTACATTGTTTAAATCAGAACTGTGGAACATTTTATGCTACATGGCTTTAATGGTTCGACAATGAACACAAACAGAGTGAGATCTGAACATGTCAATATAATGAGGGTCAGTTATCGGTTGGAAAAATTTGCCAACATTTGCATCTGTAGTGTGAAAGTAAAAGGAAAGTCTTTCTGGGCATCTATACCATGGCATGAAAAATGCACCAACCCAGTACAGATTTGTTTTTACAGGTGCTGCTTTGTCAGACTTATGACATCCAAAGAATTTCATCAGATATTTATTAGTAACATTATTCAATATTTATACAATATATTAAAAAAAGCTTATGTTTGTGTACATTGGCAATCGAAGCTTAAATCAAATCACTGCAAATGCAAATCACTTACACTAATACTTACTAAGGTTTACTAAGAATAAATAATGGAATGCAGCCCTGTAACTGAAGTTGTGCACCAACCATACTGAGCCGGAAACCATATGCAATATGTGCAATATTGCTTGTTCTTTACTGACCAACTGCCTTTAAACATGGTCGGTTGCTCAGTTCTGATTAAGAGAGCAGAGACAGTCAGTATAGAGTAAGAACCTCGACCCACCCTCAGTGCTCATGTGCCAGCTCTGTGTACAACTACATTCGGTGTTTCTAATTTGAACAGGAAAACCCATGTACCCATGTACCCATGTTTAAGTTAACAGAAAAAACCCATGTTAAACTCTGCACATTCGATTTGCATCATGCTCCAGTATGAAGGTAAAACTCTGGTTATCATCTTATAATAAGCACACTAATGTTGTCAGGAAAAGCTGTAATATACCGAGTGCACTACTATTCACTTTGATCAGCATGTTTAGTTAACACCTGAAATGAACTGTTTGCCATCTACTTATCTTACTGTTCTACATCACTGCCATGTTCAGCACATTACACTGTTTGTCATTAAAGAACAAAGATTTGAAGATATGAAGCTGTGATTTTTTTTATATTTTGTTGGAACACTATTAGCTTGTCAGTTATGGGTCAAAAGAAACTGGCAAAGTTTCTGTCCCTCAAATTACATGACATAATTCTGTTTGTATGATTAAAAGTAGGGTGCAGCTAAAACACGATAGCACACCAGAGCTGGGATTTCTAATACATTGTATCGAATCTCAGCTCTGCCATCCGGGAGGGCTGGGTGGCCACATGAACAACAATTGGCTGTTGTTCAGGGTGGGATAAGCCAGACCAGGGTTCCTCATAACTCATTCCAGTTCCTCATAGCAATTACGACCTCTGCTGGCTGATTGATGGCACCTGCACAGAGTTGGGGGATAATACGGATCAGGGTGTGGCTCTCCGTGCACAAGGCTGATTCGCATATGAACTCGCCTCGTGCAGGTGAAAAGAGGCAGTCGGTGCTGATCAAGTGTCGGAGGGGGCGTGTGTCAGTTGCGAAGCTCCTCAGTCAGCAGTGGAGGGTTGTATCGGTGGAGGTGAAGAGTAACGCATTCAGGGTAATTGGATACGACAAGATTAGGGGAGAAAATTGGGGGGAAATTTAAGAGAAAAAAGAAAAAAAAGTGGGGTGCAGAAGTGTTTAGAGCAACAGATGGGCTACGCATAGCAATCGTATACCCTCAAAAATGCTCTGTATGCTGGGTGGAGCTTATGAAATAATTAGTGAATATACATAGCAGATAGTTGTACTTAATAAAGTGCTCAGTGAGGGCGCATTCACATGAGAAGTGGCAAAACTGCTTTTACGCTGCCTATCTTATTAGCTAAGCAATGGAGTGTGGTAGTACTGCTTAGCTTGCCGCTGCGCTGATTGAACTTTCACCCAGTTTGCCGCTGACTTTTTTTTAAAGCGCCTACAATAAGACACACTGTTTGATATGACGTGGTAAAAGCGACTTTGGTCGCGTGAACAACGCTTAACATGACAACGAGCAAGAAATCCATTAGTGGAGAGAACTTAGTAATAATTAAGAGAGATTTAGTGTTCCTATGTCGTTCTTTTAGTACATTTAACCACGTTAAACTTTTTTTTTTTTTTTTTTTTTTTTTTTTTTTTTAAAGATAAGCATTTTAGACTCTCGGAAAAGCTGATTCTCACAATTTCTCAACACCCTGAGCTATAAGACAAGTTAAAAAGTGAAACAGTGAGGAAAATCCAGCTAAACACAGATACTTGTGGAGTGAATTTGAACAGATACTTGTGTTATTCCACACAAATGCAGATTCGTCTCATATTCGCACTTTGATGATGTTTTACCGCACCGCTCAAGCCAAGCGCTGAACAAAGTGGCAGTTTGCTCGAGACTCGTGGTGAGCAAAGTGCAAAACACTTTTCATGTGAATGCGTCCTGAGATTTTAAAATGTTGGTAACACCTTCTATTTGTCATTACTCACAATGGTTTGTATTTTCTTACACCAATAAAAGTGAAAAGAAAGACATCAAACGCATCAGTCTGTGACTTTAGACAGAGCTCACCACTATGCAGCAATAGCATCATGCTAATGAAGCCAGAAAGCGTCAGGTCGAAAGGGGCAGAGCTGGTGACCGTTGCCTGGTTTCCTTTCTTCACACCATTGTGGCACTTTTGAGATAGAGACGCTAAATATACCTCCATGGAGACAGTAGCGCGATGACAGCTATTAATCCTTCACACCGGAGCGTAGCGCCTGGTAGGTGACGGCAAACGCTACGACCTTAACCTTCACTCTCCTGCATAGCGCATACTTTGTACACCACATGCTTTTACCCACAATTCTCTCTTCCAACTGTCTGCTCTGACTGACTGTAGGAACTGCACACACTAGCTGAGGTGTAATATGAGGTTAGATCTGACAGCAGGACTGGCGATGGGGCACTGAACTTTTTCCACTGGGTTAGCTTCGTTCTCCTCAATCAGAGCAGGGATCAGCATTTGTGGAGAGGAAGCATGATGCAATCGGGCAATTGGGACGCACTAAAAATGGAGAAAAAGGGGAGAAAATGCATAAAGAAAATAAAAAAAATTCAAAAACTGGACACGATGAGTTTAAGGGAAACGTTGAGTTTAAGGGTACAAATTTCTCGACAAAGGGCGTTGAGTTTCAAAGATTTTGAGTTTAGGGGATGTTGAGTTACAAGGTTCCACTGTACCAGTAATGGAAACTGTACCAGTAAAAGTAAAAGGCCTAGTTACATCATAACAAGTTACACTGATTGGTTGATCTGGCAACAAAACGATGCCACTCTAGAACATAAAATGAAACCTTTTTTAATCTATCCAACATTTTGATGCTGGAATGTAACCAACTGTGCTGAAATACCAAAACTAGTGGAGGACGAGGGTGAAATGGATGCAGAGTAGTGCTGGCATTAATACTGGCACCTTAACTGAATGTTTTCAAGTCAATGTGAAACCTTTCTCAGTTTTAAAAATGGAATTAAAAACACTTATTGGATTGTAAGACTGACTAAGATTTTGCACTCTGTCAATACAGCATGTGAACACAAAGCGCTGAGCCTCGATGCTTAATCAAGTACCCGACCTGTACGTCATTTACAATAATGCAGGTGCAAACATGCAAACACACTCACAGCTACATCACACACATTAAAACTGCACACAAAGAGCTGCAATTACGAGAGCAGTGCTTCTTCCTCCTCCTGGGCCGAACACTCAATTCCCAGCTGCCGTTTCACAGGCCTGTGACTGAGATTAGGTCTAATTGGCTGGTTAATTGGGCTGATGGTGCAGGTGTTTATGATCTACACAGACTATAAATCGCGAACTCACACACACAAAAGCATGGGACGCCAGTTAAAACACAAAAAAATCTGAACTGAGAGGATTTGTATTTTGGCACTCATGAATGAAATATAATTTTTATACATTTCATTTTTTACTAGGGTTACAGTTGGTCCCAGAAATAGCTGGGTGAGTTGCAGTAATACACACAGGACAGTTCAATTTAACGAGGGACCTCGGCCATCACCCCCGGCCAAAGCCAATCATGTCTGATGGCACCGCTGGGGTTGGAACTCTGGATGCCAGCGGTACTGGGCAAGCGCAGTTTACTGCTGCGCCAATTAAGAGCACTAAGCCCCTAGATATTGTTTATTATCCTTTAGCAAAGCATAATACAGTTATTGTTTATTATGCGTCCAACACTGATGCAACTGTTTTGTAAAGGCTCTGTTTGGTTCCAGCATGACTGTGACCATGTCCACAAGGCAAGATCCATAAAGACATGGTTTTACAAAAAACCTCAACTGCAAGTGCCTGACCTAACAAGTACTTAGAAAATCACTGAACTACAGAAAACACAAATTCCAAACCCTTGAGAGGAGCTGTTTAAGATGTAAAGTTTGTGAAGGGCAACTGTATATGAATGGTAATGCTTTTAAACTACAAAGGGTCTAAGGGTCAGTTCGAAAACCTAGTGAGCTGCCTACTGCCTACCTGGGCATCTGCCTAAGTAGAGAGGATTCTTTTTTTTCTATTTTATTTATGCATTTTCAACCATTTTTTCCCAACTTCGCGGTGCTGGGGGATCCCTGATTGCAGTTGAGGAGGGTATATTGCTGCTCATGCCTCCTCCGACCCGCGTGCAGCCCTTTGCGGAACCCTTGTTCACCTGCACTCTGCACAGGTGCCTCTCTGCTAATCAGGGTCCTTACACAATGTTTGAAGACCCCACCCAGACAGTCCGGTCATCCCGCCTTAACAGACGTGTCTGCTGCAGGCTATGCCAATTATGCCCGCTAGATGGCGCACAGCCGACCGGTGGCATGCCGAGTTTTGGCCGAGGAGTTTGTGTGCTAGTGGAATATCCCGCTGCGCCACCTGGGTGCCAAGTAGAGAGAATTCTAACAAGACATCGACTCATTGGACAGCAAATACGTTACTGCAGTTTTAACACAGTTAGCCTCAGGCCATTCAAACCAATAGGCTGAGGCGGCACAACCTGGTAGCATGCCAGCTATCTCCATCTGTGTACCAAAAACTATTAAATTGTCACTGACAAACCTGGATTGGTAAATAAATGACACTTGTGCACCTTTATACAAATAAAAAATCATTGAGAATTTATTCACATTTGAAAAGAACTCATTGCTCCACATTCGTCCACCATAATTGTAATTTTTTTGTGAGAAAAGTTGTGCTGCACTCAATTCTGGGATTGCCTTCACAGCAAAGGAAGCATCGGATGCTCCCTTGTTATTCAGTCAGTTTATCGCCTTGAAATAAGGCACCTTAGTAGGCAGCATTTTAAGGTATATAAGAATTCGGGCAGCCTTCTTCTCTGGCGCATAGGATGACGTAAAATGCATCTATGTAGAGAGAGTCAGGTGTCCACATACTTTTAGCCATATAGTGTACATGTTGCATGCAGATACCAGACACAAACGTATAAAAAAACAAACTTCATATAGAACAAATAAAAACCCGCCCGAAGGAATACATCCGACTCTGACAGATGGCTTCCACACACACACTCACCACTTACACCATACCATATGCTCCTGTACCAGCAATGAATATACACACAACACACTCACTCACACCAGCCAGGTCACCACGTACAGAAAAATAAAGCAATTATAAAAGCTAATAATTATCCTTCCAGACCAGAGAGAAATGGTGTTCATGCACTGTTCATTTCTGAGACCAATTAAGAAAAATGATAAGAAAATAAAGTGCAGCAGGGTGTGTGTGTGTGTGTGTGTGTGTGTGTGTGTGTGCTGATGTGTGAAATTTCTAGCTAATATATGTTTTCCCCCCCCCCATTTCATCAATTAACCCAGCAGTAAGAACACAGCGCTCTGTAGTCTCTGATGAACTAGATCAGGTGTGCTGGGAGCATTAAAAGAAATAAAGGCAGACTGGAGGAGGGTCTCCTGAGATTGGGTTGAGACCTTCTGCTACTGGGGTTACATGAACGTGTCATTCAGACTGGATTTTCTCTTTTTGTTTTTACCCCAGGGAGGTAATTTTACACCTGATCGTCAATCAGTAGGTCAGACCTTCATTACCGGGTGTTTATTAAAATGCATTCGAGGTGAAGTGCATCCCACTTATAGGTGTTACTCAGCTACAGCTACACTTTGAGGTGGAATTATGATGAGATTAACATGTTTTTTGCATGTCCTTATGGTTTCCTCAACTTCCACAAAACATGTAAGGAGTTTGTGTTGCTCTGTTGCTGGTAAGGGCACATTCACATGAGAAGTGGCAAACCGTAAGCCTCGACGCAAACTGCCGCTTTGTTCATAGATTGGCGGTAAAATGTCATCAAAGTAAGAATATGAGACGAATACGCATTTGTGTGGAATAACCATCAAGTTCACTCTAAAAGCTTCCACATGTATCTGTGTTTAGCTGTATTTTTCTCCTGTTTCACTTTTAAACTTGTGTTACAGCTCAGGGTGCTGAGAAACACTGAGAATCTGCTTTTCAAGAGAGTCTAAAATGCTCATTGTTTAAAAAAATAAAAAAGCTAAACATGGTTTAATGTATTAAAAGAATGACACAGGAACACTAAACCTCTCTTAATTATTACTGCTCATTAGTTCTCCCCACTAATGAAATTCCTTGCTCATTGTTTTAATACAATAAGTCACGTTAAGCTTTGTTCATTTGGCCCGAGTCACTTTTACTAAGTCATATCAAACAGTTCGTCTCATTGGAGGTTTGAAAAAAGTCAGCGACGCAGCAAACTGGGTCAAAGTTCAATCAGATAAACTTTAAGTGGCACGGCAAGTGCAAAAAATTGCAAGCGCAACGTGGCAAAAGGGCACAGTATGCACTGTTTAGGGAAGTGCAGCGGCAAGCTAAGCAGCACAGCCACACAGGTACTGGACTAGTAATCAAACGGTTACTGGTTAAAGCCCCACCACTGCCAGACTGTCACTGTTGGGCCCTTAATCAAGGCACATAACCCTCAACTGCTTAGACAGTATACTGTCACAGTTCTGTCTGAAAGCAGATAGAGGGATGGATGGACGGATGGATGGATGGATAGATGGATAGATGGATAGATGGATAGATGGATAGATAGATACTTTATTGATCCCGAAGGAAATTAAAGTTCCAGTAGCATTATACCTCAAACATCAAGCAGATGCTAAATGACGAAAATGGAAATGGAATCAATGGCACAGCCAGCACAAAAGCGTTTTAGCCGCACCCTTTTTGAGTGCACCCTAAGAGTCATGTTTGAATCATGGGCTGGGCTCACAAATACAAAAGGTGCATTGCTTTATGTGAACCTAGCCATTGGGGGACACATATCAGTGCACCCTTAGTGCTGGTCCCAGGCCTGGATAAACAAAAGGGTTGCGATCAGACCTCCATAAGGTAAATTAAATATGCGAGCGAATGATCCGCTGTTGCAGCAAATAGGAATAATTAATTGACACATTTCCTGTTTCAGAAAGAGTAAGCTCAGATCCCACAGGGTTCGACTCGGCTGCACCACACCTGCTTTAGCACACCTGCCCGCACTCATCAGCCGATTACCCAGGCCTTCATGGGCTCAGACAGATGTGTTAAAGTGGAGAGTACATGACACTGTGCAGCCGTGTGACCCTTTAAGGCTTATTTGACACCCCTGCTGCTGGGAATGAGAGGTGACAGAGGTTTGGGTAGAAATAGTGTGAATGTAATGATCTGAGGGAAGATTAACAGGACTTTAGGAACAGTGGGCTCGCTAACGGGCTGTGGCTACTTCAAGTGTTTCAAGGACTGGGAGAACATGTCTGCACATGCTGCCTCCTGACTGGGTGGAGGCACTTCAGAGCTGTGTGATCTTATATGGTGATCAAGACACAAAATCATAAAATGTAATCACACAACAAGAACCGAGAAGAAGAAGAAGAAACAGAAAGAACTTTACATACGTACACTAAGGAATGTTTTAGTCCGATTGTATCTCGACAGGTTTTAAAGTTCCTAAGTTGCTTTCAATGCTGACTTACACCGATCAGGCATAACATTAAAACCACCTCCTTGTTTCTACACTCACTGTCCATTGTATCAGCTCCACTTACCATATAGAAGCACTTTGTAGTTCTACAATTACTGACTGTAGTCCATCTGTTTCTCTGCATGCTTTGTTTGAACCTCAGCTCTGCTACCGGTCGGCTGGGCACTCTCTAGCGGGCATAACTGGCAGTGCCTGCAGCAGACAAAATTGGCCATTTAAAGTCTGCCAGGAGGGTAAAAGACCGGACTATTGTGGGTGAGGTCTTCGACGCTGTGTAAGGACCTTGGTTAGAAGCCCGAGGTGCCTGTATAGGAAGTGGAGGAGTGCGGAGATCAGGACGCGACTCTCCACGTGCGAAAACTAGCCTCATGCGCGAATTCACCAAACATGGGGGCAGTGTACTACACACACGTCAGAGGGAGCGTGAGGCAGGTGAATATACCCTCCACGGACACGACCGGAGTCTCCAGCAGAGGAAGACGAATTGACTAAGCACTAAATGGGGAGAAAGAAAAAATCTTTTTTTCCATGCTGACTTGACTATCATGCAATGACTATCAGATTTACACAGTTCTGGAATCTAGGATGTAGCCCAATGTCATGGATTATCGATTAGGTGAAATACACAATATAGAAACAGTGTATCAAATAATCCTATACAGTGCAACAAGTGCGTGCAACAATCTAGAGCTCTGACATTACCTGGCTATATTGTGCTTTATTATAAAATTTTTACAACTGCACGTGTGCAGAAATATAGCTCGTTTTATTCTGCAAACTAAACCAAACACAAGACTCCAGTGTATATAAAACAGTTGAGATAACAATAAGCAAATATCTTTACTTCATACTATGGGTTTGGAGACCATTTTTGTCAAACACCTCAAATGAAAATGGCATTACAGCTTTTTCATAATATTAATATATAAAAAATAAATTTTATGCTCTCAAGTTCGAATCTCACTTCTGCTATGAGTTGGCTGGACGCCTATATTAGACCTGACTGGCCATATCTGAGGGATTGCTCCTGCAGCTGTGGCCTTTGCTGGCTGGCCGACGGCGCCTAAACAGAAATCAGGAATAACGGAGATCAGTGCATGACTCTCCGTGACTCACCCACATCATGCAGGTGAAAAGAAGCGGTTGGCTACTACGCACGTGTTTAAGGAAGCGTGTGTTAAGTGCGACCCTCCTCGCTCAGTGTAGGGGTCTGCAGCAGTAGAGGAGATACAGCTGGATAACAGGATACAAATAGAATAAAAAAGAAAGAATAAACTGGGGTGATCAGGTGGCGCAGCGATCTATTATGCTACCTAACAACTGCTGAGATCCAGGTTCTAATTCCAGCAGTGCTATTAGTCAGTCAGGGACTACACAACTATAATTGGTTGTCTGAGGGTAGTGGGTGGCAGAAGCCCTGCAAGGGACTGGTGCAGTTTCAGTGTCCTGTTTTGGGCCCAGTGTTGGTGCTGCCTGTATCCCCTGTAGCATATTTAATAGCTACATTACCAATCATGATTTTTAATAAATAATTATCCCAGCTCGGTGAACTGCAGTGTGAAGCCTGTTTGCATGCAGGGTGGGGGCCGGACCATGTGTGGGTGGGTGGGTCTTTATACGTTGTGTAAGGACCCTGATTGGAGGAAGAGACACCTGTGCAGAGTGCAGGGGCGAGAAGAGGAGGGCCGTACACGTGTCGGAAGAGGCGTGTACAGCGACGTGCTCTCCTTGGATGCAATCTGGTATCTCTCAGCAGCGGAAGACAAAATTGAGAGTGCTAAATTTGAGGAAAACGGGGAGAAAATGCACTTTAAAAATGGGGTTTTATTATTATCTTAACTTTGCACACACGTGTCAAAAATCAGTTTAGTCTTTAGTCCTCCCACAGACAGTTCTGTTAAAGCCTGACGTTAATGATGTTAAGGTGAGATGCTGTTTTTGTAAAGCGTACGCTAAACTCCTAAGCAGGCTAAAACTGAGTGATTCATTCTACTGGGAGGAAACGCAAATAATACAGTAAAAGTTCCTGAACTTGTTAAGATGTCAAAGAAAGAAGGGACACTTTTGACTTGTTGCCACAGTAACAAGCTTTTACTGCAGATGTTGAAGACTTTTCTTCACTGTGAATCATGCTGGGTTTTTTCTTCCATGAACCGCATCTCTACTTTCTGCTGTGTACATACAGCCACCCGAGCGGGCGAGCGAGTGAGCGAGAAAAGGAAAGGGAGAGAGAGGGAAAAGTAATTGTGTGTGGGCGTGGAAGTATTTTTCTTGCTTAGCTACACTTTCAGCCCTGTGGCAGCAAGAGGTTGGAGGTTTTTGTGCTTGGCTGTCTGTTTTAAATGGGCGGTCAGATGGGGAATGCCATTAAACCCCATCTGCTGTGTCCTCACCACAGCAAAGCAGCAGGCCTGGAAGCTACTGGAATCATGACCACTGCTTCGAAAGCCATCTTGACCACCATGACAGTATCGGTGGCATGCTCTGGCGTTGGCATTGGAGCTGGCTGAGACTTTTGAAAGTGTATTGGACGGCAAAGAACCTAAACTCTCATCCAAAGCCCAGACAACCAAACTAAAGCTCTCTTATTTTGGACACAATATGAGCAGAACCAATTCATTGGAAAAGACAGTTATGCCTGGAACAGTTAAAGATAAAAGAGGAAGAGGATGGCCAGCAACAAGATGGATGGGTACAAGTAGAAGAACAATTAATGAGCCATTAAGAAGCCTGAAGACCCAAACAGAAGACAGAATATCCTGGAGAAACACTATCCATATGTTTACCAGCAGTCAGAATCAACTACATGACACTTATTGGGTCCTAGAGCAAGGCCCTTAACCCTGTTGGCTCCAGGAACGCCATCCAATGCCTGGTCCGGCTGAGCCTGACCCCGATTATAAACAAAGGCGCAGAGCTTAGGGGTTCTAGGTCATAGAAACTTGTGATCAGGGATGTCTGGTTGCTGTTGTTCTGCCTCTCTTGTCTGCTCTCCCTTTTAGTAATGCTGTAATAATTAGAGGTGCCAGAGTCTCATGCTACTCTGCAAAACTGACATTTTATTCCTAACGATTTTACATTTAAACTACATTGTTTGTTGCTTTACACTGAGGTGGTTCTGACAGAAACCTGTTTACCCACCCGAGGTTGAATCCTGCAAGTCGAGACTCCCGTCCAACAATGCTGCTCCTGCTAGATATGAAGGGTACCTGGCATGTTTGCATCACAATTGTCCAGAACTCACTACAGACGTTATCACAGACTGGACTGAATAAAAGTCCAGTTGTTTACATTATTATTTTGTGCTAGTTATAACTTTTAGTTCAATTTAATTTTGTGTATGTATGATTTGTGTAAATCCTATTTATTTAAATTACCCTCCAGGCCACCCAAGGAGGATAGGGAGTCCCTGCTGAGTCTGGTTCCTCTCAAGGTTTCTTCCTGTATTTTTTTTTTAATGCATTTTCTCCCCTTTTTGTCCCCCCTTTTTTTTAGCGCATCCAAAGCAGCAAGCCGTATGCATCTTATCACCCACACATTGACGAGTGTTGTGCCACCTAGCGTTGTGTACGGAGAGACACACCCTAAGAGCACTCTTTCCTCATCTCTGTGTAGGCGCCTCTAATCAGCCAGCAGAGGTCGTAATTGCACCAATCTGACAGAGAGAGACCCAACAACAGGCCAATCGTTGTTTATGTGGCCGCTCGGCCTTCAGCCGGCAAGGCCGAGCTGAGATTCGATATGATGTATTCAACATCCAGCTCTGGTTGCAGCGTGTGTTTTTACCGCTGCGCCACCTGAGCGGCTCTTCCTGTATTTTTAAGGGAGTTTTTCTTTGCCACCGTCGCCCTTGACTTGCTCAACAGGGGCTTTTGGTTGGTTGGTCCTGGATTCTGTAAATTTGCTTTGAGAATGTCCATTGTAAAAAGCGCTATGCAAATAAATTTAACTTGACCCTGCACTCTGACCCCAGATTCCAAAATAGCTAGGAAAAGGAAAATATATATATATATTTTTTATATTTTATATATTTTTATTTTATATTTTATGTAAAACTCACTTGAATTTGGATGTTGTCACCCATGGTCTTGTAGCTTTTAATTAAACAGACCTGGTTATTCTTCTGGTTCCTCAGTCACACCTGACTATCCAAACACATTATTTTTCAACATGACAAGGCAATTTAGCTGAAATCAAGCTGCTCACAGCAGACTAGTTTCATTATACTTATCAAAATGTCAGTTCCTCCATGTTTTATTCATAACAACACAAATTACCCTCACAGTAAATGTGTGAGTTTAAATAACAATCTGATTAAAATACCCGTTCCTAACTAGTGAAGGAAATTAGCAAAAAAGGAACAATTACACAAACCCAAGTCTATATAAACATGGTCATGTTAAATAACAGCAACATCACTATGAATCAAACAGTCTTTTTAAAGTCTTCACCTGATTCAAACCATCTGATTCACAGCAGGCAGTTAAATTCTACTTTATCTGAACGCTCTGTAATATAAATGCTGGAACAGAAAAACCTCTGCCAGAGACAGAGGAGCAACGCCTCCCAAAACAGCTGAAACCTCCCAGAACTGAACGTTTTGTAAACAGACGTATGATAGTAAGCTGTACTGTTAGCAGACAGTTAGGACAGGGTTCCCAATCTGCAGCCTGTGGCTCACCAGAGGCACACGAAAGTGCAAGTATAGTGATCGTCAAGTATGTTAATGGATTTATGAGCTCAACTACAGGAATGAGTGTGCACTATATTAATACATGGCTTAAATGTATACTACAGGACTGAGTGTGCACTACACAATTACATGACTTAAATGTACAGTGTATCACAAAATTGAGTACACCCCTCACATTTCTGCAAATATTTCATTATATCTTTTCATGGGACAACACTATAGACATGAAACTTGGATATAACTTAGAGTAGTCAGTGTACAACTTGTATAGCAGTGCAGATTTACTGTCTTCTGAAAATAACTCAACACACAGCCATTAATGTCTAAATGGCTGGCAACATAAGTGAGTACACCCCACAGTAAACATGTCCAAATTGTGCCCAAAGTGTCAATATTTTGTGTGACCACCATTATTATCCAGCACTGCCTTAACCCTCCTGGGCATGGAATTCACCAGAGCTGCACAGGTTGCTACTGGAATCCTCTTCCACTCCTCCATGATGACATCACGGAGCTGGTGGATGTTAGACACCTTGAACTCCTCCACCTTCCACTTGAGGATGCGCCACAGGTGCTCAATTGGGTTTAGTCCATCACCTTTACCTTCAGCTTCCTCAGCAATGCAGTTGTCATCTTGGAGGTTGTGTTTGGGGTCGTTATCCTGTTGGAAAACTGCCATGAGGCCCAGTTTTCGAAGGGAGGGGATCATGCTCTGTTTCAGAATGTCACAGTACATGTTGGAATTCATGTTTCCCTCAATGAACTGCAGCTCCCCAGTGCCAGCAACACTCATGCAGCCCAAGACCATGATGCTACCACCACCATGCTTGACTGTAGGCAAGATACAGTTGTCTTGGTACTTCTCACCAGGGCACCGCCACACATGCTGGACACCATCTGAGCCAAACAAGTTTATCTTGGTCTCGTCAGACCACAGGGCATTCCAGTAATTCATGTTCTTGGACTGCTTGTCTTCAGCAAACTGTTTGTGGGTTTTCTTGTGCGTCAGCTTCCTTCTGGGATGACGACCATGCAGACCGAGTTGATGCAGTGTGCGGCGTATGGTCTGAGCACTGACAGGCTGACCTCCCACGTCTTCAACCTCTGCAGCAATGCTGGCAGCACTCATGTGTCTATTTTTTAAAGCCAACCTCTGGATATGACGCCGAACACGTGGACTCAACTTCTTTGGTCGACCCTGGCGAAGCCTGTTCCGAGTAGAACCTGTCCTGGAAAACCACTGTATGACCTTGGCCACCATGCTGTAGCTCAGTTTCAGGGTGTTAGCAATCTTCTTATAGCCCAGGCCATCTTTGTGGAGAGCAACAATTCTATTTCTCACATCCTCAGAGAGTTCTTTGCCATGAGGTGCCATGTTGAATATCCAGTGGCCAGTATGAGAGAATTGTACCCAAAACACCAAATTTAACAGCCCTGCTCCCCATTTACACCTGGGACCTTGACACATGACACCAGGGAGGGACAACGACACATTTGGGCACAATTTGGACATGTTCACTGTGGGGTGTACTCACTTATGTTGCCAGCTATTTAGACATTAATGGCTGTGTGTTGAGTTATTTTCAGAAGACAGTAAATCTACACTGCTATACAAGCTGTACACTGACTACTCTAAGTTATATCCAAGTTTCATGTCTAAAGTGTTGTCCCATGAAAAGATATAATGAAATATTTGCAGAAATGTGAAGGGTGTACTCACTTTTGTGATACACTGTATACTACACAACTACAGGAATGAGTGTGCACTACACAACTACATGACTTAAATGTATACTACACAACTACAGGAATCAGTGTGCACCATATTCATACATGACAGGACTGAGTGTGCACTACATTACATGACTTAAATGTATACACCACTACAGGAATGATTGTGCACTACCTGACTACAGGAACGAGTGTGCACTACCTGACTACAGGAACGAGTGTGCACTACATGACTACAGGAACGAGTGTGCACTACATGACTACAGGAACGAGTGTGCACTACACGACTACAGGAACGAGTGTGCACTACATGACTACAGGAACGAGAGTGCACTACCTGACTACAGGAACGAGTGTGCACTACATGACTACAGGAACGAATGTGCACTACATGACTACAGGAACGAGTGTGCACTACATGACTACAGGAACGAGTGTGCACTACATGACTACAGGAAATGAGTGTGCACTACATGACTACAGGAAATGAGTGTGCACTACATGACTACAGGAAATGAGTGTGCACTACATGACTACAGGAACGAGTGTGCACTACATGACTACAGGAAATGAGTGTGCACTACATGACTACAGGAAATGAGTGTGCACTACACAACTACAGGAATGAGTGTGCACTACACAACTACATGACTTAAATGTATACTACACAACTACAGGAATGAGTGTGCACTACACAACTACATGACTTAAATGTATACTACACAACTACAGGAATGAGTGTGCACCATATTCATACATGACAGGACTGAGTGTGCACTACATTACATGACTTAAATGTATACTACACCACTACAGGAATGATTGTGCACTACCTGACTACAGGAACGAGTGTGCACTACATGACTACAGGAATGAGTGTGCACTACATGACTACAGGAAATGAGTGTGCACTACATGACCACAGGAAATGAGTGTGCACTACATGACTACAGGAACGAGTGTGCACTACACGACTACAGGAACGAGAGTGCACTACACGACTACAGGAACGAGTGTGCACTACATGACTACAGGAAATGAGTGTGCACTACATGACTACAGGAACGAGTGTGCACTACATGACTACAGGAACGAGTGTGCACTACACGACTACAGGAACGAGTGTGCACTACACGACTACAGGAACGAGAGTGCACTACACGACTACAGGAACGAGAGTGCACTACACGACTACAGGAACGAGAGTGCACTACACGACTACAGGAACGAGTGTGCACTACACGACTACAGGAATGAGTGTGCACTACATGACTACAGGAACGAGTTGTGCACTACATGACTACAGGAACGAGTGTGCACTACATGACTATAGGAACGAGTGTGCACTACACGACTACAGGAACGAGTGTGCACTACACGACTACAGGAACGAGTGTGCACTACACGACTACAGGAACGAGTGTGCACTACACGACTACAGGAACGAGTGTGCACTACATGACTACAGGAACGAGTGTGCACTACATGACTACAGGAACGAGTGTGCACTACACGACAACAGGAACGAGTGGGCAATAAACGACTACAGGAATGAGTGACTACAGGAATGAGTGTGCACTACATGACTACAGGAATGAGTGTGCACTACATGACTACAGGAACGAGTGTGCACTACATGACTACAGGAACGAGTGTGCACTACATGACTACAGGAACGAGTGTGCACTACACGACTACAGGAACGAGTGTGCACTACACGACTACAGGAACGAGTGTGCACTACACGACTACAGGAACGAGTGTGCACTACACGACTACAGGAACGAGTGTGCACTACACGACTACAGGAACGAGTGTGCACTACATGACTACAGGAATGAGTGTGCACCATATTCATACATGACAGGACTGAGTGTGCACTACATTACATGACTTAAATGTATACTACACCACTACAGGAATGATTGTGCACTACCTGACTACAGGAACGAGTGTGCACTACATGACTACAGGAATGAGTGTGCACTACATGACTACAGGAAATGAGTGTGCACTACATGACTACAGGAACGAGTGTGCACTACACGACTACAGGAACGAGTGTGCACTACACGACTACAGGAACGAGTGTGCACTACACGACTACAGGAACGAGTGTGCACTACACGACTACAGGAACGAGAGTGCACTACACGACTACAGGAACGAGTGTGCACTACACGACTACAGGAATGAGTGTGCACTACATGACTACAGGAACGAGTTGTGCACTACATGACTACAGGAACGAGTGTGCACTACATGACTACAGGAACGAGTGTGCACTACACGACTACAGGAACGAGTGTGCACTACACGACTACAGGAACGAGTGTGCACTACATGACTACAGGAACGAGTGTGCACTACATGACTACAGGAACGAGTGTGCACTACACGACAACAGGAATGAGTGGGCAATAAACGACTACAGGAATGAGTGACTACAGGAATGAGTGTGCACTACATGACTACAGGAATGAGTGTGCACTACATGACTACAGGAACGAGTGTGCACTACATGACTATAGGAACGAGTGTGCACTACATGACTACAGGAACGAGTGTGCACTACACGACAACAGGAACGAGTGGGCAATAAACGACTACAGGAATGAGTGACTACAGGAATGAGTGTGCACTACATGACTACAGGAACGAGTGTGCACTACACGACTACAGGAACGAGTGTGCACTACACGACTACAGGAACGAGTGTGCACTACACGACTACAGGAACGAGTGTGCACTACACGACTACAGGAACGAGTGTGCACTACACGACTACAGGAACGAGTGTGCACTACACGACTACAGGAACGAGTGTGCACTACACGACTACAGGAACGAGTGTGCACTACACGACAACAGGAACGAGTGTGCACTACACGACAACAGGAACGAGTGTGCACTACACGACAACAGGAACGAGTGTGCACTACACGACAACAGGAACGAGTGTGCACTACACGACTACAGGAACGAGTGTGCACTACACGACTACAGGAACGAGTGTGCACTACACGACTACAGGAACGAGTGTGCACTACACGACTACAGGAACGAGTGTGCACTACACGACTACAGGAACGAGTGTGCACTACACGACTACAGGAACGAGTGTGCACTACACGACTACAGGAACGAGTGTGCACTACACGACTACGGGACTGATCAGAAATTTTAAACAGGCCGAAGACAAAAAAAAAGGAGCCTTAATAACTGATCCTAACTAGAGAACATGGTCACTACGCAGTGCATACTACAAGCACTCACAAGCACACTTCAAGTTCAGAGGATAACTGAGGAAAAACTCCAACACCTCCTGAAAATAAGTCAGCAACTGTAAAATTGGATAGAAAGCTCAGTGCGCTCTGGGCCTACTGAAGAGATTTCTGACTGATCTGCTCAGGTTTAACTGGGTCACTGTGTCACTATGAGCAAAGTAAAAGAAATATTTCACCCGATGTGACAGATTTGTGTGAATGAATGGAAGAAAAGCATTTAAAGCGCTGGCTGTGTTAATCCCACAGGCTGTTGAAATCCTTAGCTTAGCTTTAACATTCTTTTTCCACCTCTGTTGGCATGCTTTCATATGCTCATGGCTGGCACTGCCGTCCACTGCCACCACTGTTCCTAAACTCTTATCCTCACTGATTAGACCTTTTAATTCCTAGAAGGCAAAAGTGGAGCTGGTGACACCAGTGACTGTTTTACATTATAAATAGGGACCTACTAAATTTTTCTCATATTTTTAAAGAATCCAACATTTCACAATTGGCAGTTGTAGCCCAGAGGTTAAGGTGTTGGACTAGTAAGCAGAAGGTTGCTGGTTCAAATTCCACCACTGCCAGGTTGCCACTGTTGGGATTTTTTATTACACAAATGACTCATTTTACAGTCCATGACACAATCTTTACAGCCGTGAATGGCCTTAATTATAAATCATTATAGGTTCTTTTGAAAAGTGGGTGCTCAGGTGGCGCAGCGGTAAATCCAGGGTTCCCATTTCAGCTGTGCTATCGGCTGAACTGGCATCTACACAGACATGACTGGCTATGTCTTGCCAGGGAAAATGGCCAAACAGCCTAGCCACTGAGCGGTGCACTTGCCCGGTTAAAATAAGGAGAGTTGTGTCTGAAAGGGCATCCGGTGTAAAAACTGTTGACCAGAAGAATTCTCTGTAGTCACTCCTAAAATATGGGAGCAGCCAAAAAACTAAAAAGTCGAATTTAGAAAATTAGAAAACCGAACGTCCTGCACTTATAAAGACGTCCATAAAAGCAGAGTCCATGAAAAGCGCACTGATTGCCAGAGTAATCTTTTATATCTTTTGTGCTCTTAAGTAAAAGATTTAAAGTGGAACGGTAACCTCCAGTGACCATGAGGACCACTGAGAGTCTCTGTCTGAAACCTCAAACGTCCTTCAGAGTGAGGAAACAGATCAACGCTTTTTTTTCTTTTATCCGCCCAATCAAACTGTGTTTACTTGCTTTTACTGTCCACCTGAATCTGTGGCCCTTTGGGTACCAATTGTAAAAGAAGGGGATGATTCTTAACCATAACCTCCTCAAAAATGTTAATTTTTAAATTATGGTAAAACATCTGGAGGAGAACGTAAATGTCTAGATATTATTTGAGACAAAGAAAATGACCTAAAAACTCCCACAAGATCCAGAGCCACTGACAGAGATCCAAGCAATTACGGGAAACATTTCTAAGACACCTAGGTTTGTTTGTTTAATTCTTAACGCCTCGGCCTGCTGTAGCACTGAAGATAAAGCAGGAACGCAGCCCAGCAAAAGTGACTGTTTATGGTAATATTTGAGATTGAATTTGAATGTTTTATATGCAGAGTTTTAGCTATTCAGATTTAAAAGCTAATATTTTACGCAGATTACTGATTGAAGAATGTGCAGGCCTACGGTTCCGGTGTGCCGCAAGATGGCTGCGCTGGTGAGAGCTCCGGGAAAACTCTACGGTTTTTTATGTTTTAAGGTTAATTTTAATTTTTCTAGTTAACCTTTCACATTCTATTATTCAGTACGATCACCTGACCTCAGATCTTACACTGGTAAACCTACAGTTCAAGTAAGAGGTTTGTATGTTGTAAAGGACGTGTGTGTCATAGCAGTCGCTGGAGTTGTATTGATTGCTTTAAAAAGATACTTTGACAAAAAATGCTTTTTAATTAATTGGCTCTTTAATAAGTTTAATGTAAAAAATGCTCATACCACAGACACTCAGGTAACACAGCGGTAAAACACACTAGCAGACCAGAGCTGGAAGATCCAGAGCCACTGACAGAGATCCAAGCAAATGATGAGAAACATTTCTAAGACACCTAGGTTTGTTTGTTTAATTCTTAACGCTGTGTCAGCTGCTATGGCTATTATCATGGCTGGATAGTACTGTAGATTCAGTCTTTAAACGTCAAAGTTGTGTGTACAGTGGTTAGAGTGTTTAAGACACCTGGGTAAAAATGCAGTGTGAAACAGACTGACGATGACGATGCCTGTCAGGTCTGATAGATAGAAAGTGAAGATTGGCCTCCCCACCTGGTGAGTACTTGATTGCTTTTCGGTTGCTCGAGTTAAAATCCTTGTCAGAATACACTGCTGCATAATTCATCTCCCACAAAGCAGCAAAGCAACAAAAAAACCTTACAGCTACAAACGTGATTAGACATATTCCTGGGCCCGCTGTAGCACTGAAGATAAAGCAGGAACGCAGCCCAGCAAAAGTGACTGTTTATGGTAATATTTGAGATTTTGAATGTTTTATATGCAGACTTTTAGCTATTCAGCTTTAAAAAGCAACCACTCTAACCAGATGTTCAACTGAAGAATCTGCAGGCCTGACCTCAGATCTTACACTGGTCAATCTACAGTTCAAGTAAGAGTATGGCTTAAAAAACATACTTGGCCAAAAACTGCTTTTTAATTAATTGGTTCTTTAATAAGTTTAATGTAGGTTTCATAAAAAAATGCCCACACTACGGCCGCTCAGGTGGCGCAGCGGTAAAACACACTAGCACACCAGAGATGGGATTTTGAATACATCGTATCGAATCTCAGCTCTGCCATTCGTCTGGGCTGGGCGGCTATATGAACAACGTTCATCCAGGGAGGGAGCCGGATAGGGACCACATAACTGATGCAATTATGACTTCTGCTGGCTGATTGATGGTGTCTGCACAGAATTATGAAAGGAATAATGCTGATCAGAATGTGGCTCTCCGTGCACAAGGCTGATCGCATATGAACTCGCCTTGTGCATGTGAAAAGATGCAGTCGGCTACTGCTCACGTGTCGGAGGTGGCGTGTGTCAGTTTGCTCTCCTCATTCGGGCGGGGGTCAGGACCAGTAGAGAGGAAGCATAACGCAATTGGGTAAAAATTGGATGCAGTAAAAATAGGGGGGAAATGCATTTTTTTTTTTTTAATCCATACTCAGCAGCATTTCTGAGCAGATGATTTAATCCAAAGCAACCTGCATTTGTTACCGAACTGAGGTGAGCTTTTACTTACTAGTCCACTAGCTACTAATGCCCTAATTTATAACAAATCTGTTTTTAATGGTTCTTGGACTACACCTGCCCATCAAAAACCATAATCAGTATTTTTATTTTTATTTTTTAAGTTTGGTGTCTTTTACCAAGGTTAAAACTACAAGCGATCTTCAAAAAGTTTCTGCACTTTTATATTTTAGTTGGAAGCAGTGAGGGTGGGAGGAGTAGTAATTGGTCGTGTCTGAGAGACTGAAAGACGCTTATAGTCCGGATTTAGCACCATGTGATTTACACCTTTTTGGACGCTCAAAGAAGCTTCAAGAGGAAAAAGATTTTCATGTGATGATGATGTGAAAGCAGCGGTGCATCAGTGGCTACGCGCATCAGTGGCTACACGCTCAACCAAAACATTTTTTGCTGATAGCATTAAAAAGTTGGTATGACACTGGAAAAAATGCATCGAAAGGTGACGACGTAGAAACGTGATGTCATTTGCTTTTGAAATTCTTAAGAGTTTAAAAAAGTGCCGAAACCTTTTGAAGAACCCTCATATGTTCCATGCACTTGCAGTCAAACGAAGCTGATAGTTTGATATCAGAGGGCGCTATATATAGACTTTATATAACAGTATTAGTATTATGAGCATTTAGGATGATATGCCACCAAGATAGAAACTTTCTACACCTCTACAATAATACAAATATATACAAATAGTTTTTCCAACACTCAGATAAAACTTATTTGTTTGTTTAAAGAAAAAAGAATTCAGTCACAGATAAAGAGCAGCATATTCCAGTGAAAACCATGAGGCCAATCTTTATAACTTAGATATAAGAAATCTGAGTCTAAGCTCGTAAAAAGATTCTAAACTGTGCTGCAGAGACACAACAGATAATGTCTGGTGTACCTCAAGGTTTTATAATTAGCCCATTTATCTTCTGTCTGGACACCACCTTGTTATTTTCTTATACCAAACATCTTTGTCTGAATCTCCAACTCAGTCAGGGATTCAGTTTGTGAATCACAGTTTTAATAGAAAACAAAGGAACATTTGATGATTTATCTTTATTTTCAAGTGTGTTTGATAAGCATACAATGTCTGTGTTAAGCAATGTTTATTATTTTTTGGTGCTTTAACTGCATACTGTTTGTGATGATCAGTATGAGGCTCTGGAGTATCTTGAACATTGTGTGTTTTTATTTGGTCAGGGTGACCTGAAACTCAGCTACCATCTTGGAATGTGGCAGGAAGAGAATGTTTCACATGAGCAGATAAGTGAATACTGTCTGATATTTATACCTAGAAGAGAGGGGGAAATCAGGGTAGCTGATGCATATACATCTGCATTAACATGACTTACAGTCTGATGATGACTGAATACCATGTAAGCAACTGAGGGTTGCCTTGCTTAGAGGCCCAACAATGCCAACTTGGTGTTAATGGGGATTTTAGTGGAAACCTTCTGATCACTAGTCCAGTAGGTTTTCAGCTTGGTGCTGTGTAGCTCAGTGGTTAAAAACTGAGTGGTGGTTCTGCATTCCTGCAACTACAGGAACTACAGCATAGAATGAAACTGGGTCAGCAATATTACATTATCTAGAATGTTTTGGTAAGAGCTTTGTGCCCTCAAACCAATCCAACCTTCCACTGTCAAACGTATCCGTCATCACTGCTGCCATCAAGGTCTGAAAGAAACCTTGGGGCAAAATCAACAACTAGCTGGCTTTAAAGCCAACAGTGTAAAAATCCCCTAATCTTGCAGTTTGGCCTTGGGCAACATCAGGAAGATCAGACTGTACCTGTCCAAATATGCAACACAACTCTTGTAGTGTTTGGGCCGATCTGAAACGCATCCTGACCCACCCTCAGTGTTCATGAGTCAGATCTGTGCACAGTCACATTTCTAACCCAAACAGGAAAACTTTTATGTCTCTCCCTTTCTTTATTAACCATTTAATGTGATTTGCTGATGCGCTGGAATAGATGTTAGAAGAAGTAAAATCTTACCTAAACTTATGGCCTTTTCTTCATTGGAAGAGAAGATCATCACCGCATGAGTGTGTCGTCATTCAGGTCCTTTCCTGTGAGATCAATATCAGTATCAGTATCAGTACCACAATACAGCTCACAGATAAAATTACAGAATTCGAGATGCAAAATCTGAATCCGAGAATATTTAAACATATTTAATGTTTTAATCAATCTGTTTTCCTACAATCCAAATGTTCATGTATATTTACACAGATCAGCCATAACATTAAAACCACCTCCTTGTTTCTACACTCACTGTCCATGTTATCAGCTCCACTCATTATATAGAAGCACTTTGTAGTTCTACAATTACTGACTGTAGTCCATCTGTTTCTCTGCATGCTTTGTTACCCCCTTTCATTCTGTTCTTTAATGGTCAGGACCCCCACAGGACCACTACAGAGCAGGTATTATTTAGGTGGTGGATGATTCTCAGCACTGCAGTGACACTGGAATGGTGGTGGTGTGTTAGTGTGTGTTGTGCTGGTATGAGTGGATCAGACACAGCAGCACTGATGGGGGGGGGGGGCGGGGGGGTCAGAACATATTTCGTAAAGTTTATTTTGGCTTCTAGATTCTAGAATTAGTTTTATCTGAAATGCAAACTGTATTTTCCTACAATGCCATGGTTCTAATCTAAAGTTAAATAAAACGGTCAGAATCAGTTTCTCTCGGCCATGTCTGTGCCTCGCTCCTGTCTACGTCAAATTTGTGTCTCTGGCAGCACTTTGAAAAGGTCAGCGGCAAATTGGGTCAAAGTTCGATCAGATGGAACGACAAGCACTGAGCTTGATAACATTTTTGCTTTTGCTGTGCTGTTGTGGTGCTGGTACCAAGATTAGTTTAGTTTCAGTGACTACCAAAAGTTTGTTACCATGACAACTGGTAAGAACGTTGTAAGATGCTGTATGTGGTTTTAAAAGTAACATCCCTAGTGATGTGGGGAAAATGATCTCAGTTCACAAACACACCTTCATTAAAAAATGCATTAATATGCAATGCTGGCCATGAATGTCTGTTAGACGTAGACAAACACAGAACTGAACGTCTTGCATGGATTCAGGCTCTGCAGGAAAACGTACATTTATAAGTGAACAGATTTCAACACCCTAGGAACTAAGCCAGAATTACACACCACCACACCAGATTCCATAATGCTTCCATTGTTTTCCCAAAACAGTATTCTATATAATTGTGATTACAGAGAACACATGCAGTAACCAGGATGAATTCAGACTCTTTTAAAATCAGATTCCCACTAGAAAAGCAGCTATTTCTTTCTCTCTACTCCCTCGTCTTTTTTCATGGAGACCGCAACATATGCATCATGCAGGTCCTGAGGGAGAAGCAAGTTGAACAGGAGGCTCTTGGATTTCTTGCTGCAGATCTTGCTCATTAATCACCCGACTACACCAAATGAACCTGTGCGTGGGCTTGTGCTCGCCTTTGCCATCAGGATGCTTCCTAGCGGTCCATCATTCATTAAAATGAGAACGTCATCGAAGAATAAATAAATAAAAAGAGTCTTGTTTTAATGTCTCATCCCTACTTGGGCTGGACTGTATGGGCAACAAATCACATCTTGTATTTTCGATTTGGCTGATGCACACAGTTTCTGAACGGTTTGGACTAGCAGTACACAAAAAACAGGTAAAAGATAAATCAGGAAATCACTCGACTGTGCTGCCATAAATTAAAACCTGCTATAACATGGGTAAAACTGTCCACAGTCAAGTAAGCCATAGGCTTAAAGGATGCCAAATAAGAAAAAAGCCTCTTAGCCAAAACTGGAACCAGATAGTATTGCTCAGTTTTGTTGTTCAGACACACAGATAAAGAAGAGATAAAGGATGTAGCCAATTCCCTATTAGTCTACGGTCCCAGTATAAGTTTTCTTATTAGCGTTTACATTTTCTGCATTTAGCAGACGCTTTATATCCAAAGTGACTTACAGTTATGTTTTGTATACAATTTGAGCAATTAAGGGTTAAGGACCTTGCTCAGGGGCCCAACAGTGGCAACTTGGTGGTGGTAAGGCTTGAACCAGCAACCTTCTGATCACTAGTCACCCAAAGAGAATGGGTCCCTGTAATTTTAAGGGAGTTTTTCCTTGTCACTGTCACCCTCGGCTTGCTCAACAGGGGTTTTTGGTCTGTTGGTCCTGAAGTCTGTAAAGTTGCTTTGAGACAATGTCCATTGTAAAAAGCACTATACAAATACATTTGACTTGACTTGCCTAGTCCAGTACCTTCATGGCCCCACTTATTGCCCAGTATAAGCTTTTTTTTATGTATTTTACAATGGATACAGACAAGCAAGCCAAATTCATATGGGCACAAATTAGTGACCAGTTGTACTCAATCATAATCAATTTAGATACATCAGGAGGCCATGCAACAAGGTTAAGTGATGAGACAAAACTTTCTACACAACAAAATTAATGATCTAAGTTGCTTAACAAACATTTTGATTAACTTGCTCAAGGGCCGCTGTTGGTGGCAAACGAGTATATGCACACCTGTCTAGGTATATATGACAAATAAAAGACATTCATTCATTCATTCATTCATTCATAAACTATGCCTGGAAAATTGGTGACCTGTCCACGGTATTCCTGCCTAACGTCCAGTGTTACCCGGTGGAACCAGAACAGCCGCAACCAATTGATGCAACTGAAGTGAAATAATAAAATAAACTAAAAATTGTTCTCTGTTCAAAAACATTTTCATGAATGTGTGTTCCAATCATTTAATCACAGTAAAAGGTTTTATAAAGCTTTAGAAATCAGTAAAATCCCAAGGCAGCTCAAGCAGCGCTGTGGTAAAATGCACTAGCCCACCACTGCTGGGATCTCGTGCTCTCTAGTATGGATATCAGCTAAATGGATATGGATATCAATCTACAAAAGTCGGCAAAGGTAATGTGCAAGACGCTGGGGTTATCAGAGTGCACGAGGAAATGGATATATCCAAACCGGACCAATGCAATGAAACCCCCTTTATACACAGTGGAACATTCTGGTCTGCATATCTGATCTGGCACAGTTTTTACACCGGATTCCCTGGCGGAACCCTTCTTATTTTATTTGGGCTTGAGACCTGCACTGAGAGCGCACAGATAAGTGTACCTCCCGATGGATAAGCTGTTCAGTCACAAGCCTCCAAGCCCCCTCCCACCCACCACCACCACCACCACCACCACCACCGCCAGTCACGTCTGTGTAGATGTCTGACTGCCCAGCTGTTTCAAACTAGACACCCCAGTGCCAAAATAAACCAAAACTAAATGATTAAAACCAAAAAAATTGATTACTTCCTCTTAGTGCGGTTTCAATTGTCACACACATCACACTTAAAGTTAAATCTATTATAATGTCCTTTTTGCATTGATTTTAAGAATCAGCAAGCTGACAATACAGTCAACACAGTTGTTTTATATTGTATTAAAAAAGCGAGTACACGTGAAGCTGAGGCTGTGTACGTGATTCACAATAATTCAAACAACTTTTCTGAATGAACGGTTCTGATCATGGGCGCTAACATGGGGAGAAATGACTTTTCGGATCTAAACAATCGTACCCCAGCACAAACAAACAAAAAGCGGCTCAGTGGAAAACACGCACACCCACGTCGAGCGGCCGCGTCTGGCTGCATTGTGCGGCGACAGGCATAAAACCCGCAGCACAAAAGAGTGGAACCTGACTGCAGCGACAGCGCTACCATTCATCACGCACCGCGCGCCCGTCTGACAGCACCCCCACCGTGTCTGTGTGAAGCACTCGGGGAGAGCGCTGAATATTTATTCGTTCGCATTGAACTGTATGAAAGGCGTGAATCTGGTGCCAACGATAAGGGGCGCTTTATTTTAAGGATGTATGCACGAGTGATGACTACGGACCAGTGGAGAAAAGATGAGAGAGCAGAATGATGTTTAAGCCTGTCACACGGGGGGGGTATGAAATGTAAAGGAGGGGGATAAAAGCTTCGGCGTGGATGATACCACACAGGGAACATTAGCCGCATGTTTGTGCTATAGCGCTTACTGGTTAATATCACTATTACCCTTAAGTAGGCCTTTAAAATCCACGCCCGCACTGAAGTCTCATTCTGGGCTCAGCAATTAAAAGCAACAGCCTGACATGCATGAAATTCTTTATACTCCGGGGCCGTAGAGTCATGGATTCTGATCAGTCAGCAGCACGGCTCTGAGGTGAAGTAATCTGATGGGTAAATCACAGGTATGTATTCATGTGCTCATTCTAATACAGTTTTATCAACGTTTCCATAGCAACACTGCAATTAGAAATTGAGCGGATTAGGAAAATCCAGCTGTTAGGGTCAATACAGTCATGGACAATTTAGTATCTTCAATTCACCTCACTTGCATGTTTTTGGACTGTGGGAGGAAACCGGAGCTCCAGAAAGAAAACCCACGCAGACACGGGGAGAACATGCAAACTCCACACAGAAAGGACCCAAACGCTCCACATAGGAATCGAACCCAGGACATTCTTGCTGTGAGGCGACAGTGCTACCCACGGAGCCAGTGTGCCACCCTCTTGCAAAGTGATAAATAAAAATGCCATAAAACCTGACAGTAGCTGTTGGATTTTTGATCCGGTATGCTCTATTATGCTTCGGGGGACAGTGGTAGCTTAGTTGGTAGAGCTTTGTGCTATCTGTCGGAAGACTGTCGGTTCAAATCCAGGCTCTGCAGCCACTGTTGGGTCCTTGAGCAAGGCCCTTAACCCGGTCTGCTCCAGAGGGGCCATACAATGGCTGCCCCTGCGCTCTGACCCCAGCATCCAAACAAGCTGGGATATAGAGATGAAGAATTTTATTGTACTGTACATGTGTATATGTATCTATGGTAAATATAGGCGCTTCTTCTTCTTCCACTACAGGACGTACATATTTTTACTCTTGAGTGATTCTGTATGGTTCTCCTTGATTTTTAGTTCATACGTTCTTACTTTCTTGATCAGTGCTGGTAGTAAACACTAGTGCAACCTGTCCATTAGTGTGCCGGTAAGATTAGAAACAGATGTGCCATCAGCCGACCAGGCATTTACACAGACACAACTGGCTATGTCTGAGGGAGGCATGGCAGAAGATGATGGATTGGCACCCTGTCCAGGGTGTTCCTGCATTGTAGCCAGTGTTTTTCAGTAGACCCAAAGCTGAAGCAGTTGAAGACAATAAAATGAAAAATGGGTTTTTATAGGTTTCTAAACACTCAGCCCATAACTGCACAACCGAAGCTGTGAGGGCAGGACTTTTCGCAGCGTATGATTGGTCGAATCCGTCACTAGAACAAAAAAAATACCTCATCTGCAGAAAGATAAAGAAATCCATTGTCCATTAAATTTGGTGTCGCATGTCTAACGTAAACACATGGTTATACTTTGTTTCACTCACTTACATAAATATTAATACCTTAAATTAATTAAGTGACCACTGTAAACACTGGATTAAAAAGGGTGTCGGTCTATTACAGGGCATCACAACGTACCCTATTGCTTCAAATTCTTGCATCACAAGACTCACACATAGTCTGTGTATTCATACTGCACTGCCTGAGTCTGCACGTCATGGTTTGAAGGTTCTTCATTGACTAAGTGTTTTCTCAATGGATGCCTCACCAGCCTTAAAAGATAAAAGGTGGCATTTAAAAAAATGTATTTCTATATATTCACATGAGTCCATCTGATAAATAAAGCTAAACTCTCATGCTTGAGCCTGGATTAAAAAATACATATATACAAATGAACAAAGCCACTTTCAAGGGTTTAATTTGTTTACAGTAAAAGTCCAGCGTAAAGTGTGTGAGAAAATCCTCCGTATGAAGAGGATAATGAGATCCTGACAGTGATCTGACACTACTGCTATCGAGCCCTGCTATAACCTCATTAGCGCTGACCTCAGGGACGCTCCGGGTGGGGCGGTGGGGCTGTTCTGTGGCACAGTGTCCTCTGAGCACTTATCATGCACAAGGCTACACAAATACAACAGCCCACATAGATGTGAAAGCGCAGTTAATACATATTAACCTGAAGAGAGGGTCGAAAGCACAGCTGTAGGCAAACAGATGATGTTGAAATGCTGGTTAAAGGTGAAGGTCAGGGCTGAACGAAAGTGGAACGAGCTGGGGGCGAAAGGTTTATGAATTTTGATTTGACAAAAAAGAATGCTTTATTTGTCATATTTACAGATACAGGTGTACAGTACAATGAATTTACTTTCCCGCATATCCCAGCTTGTTTGGAAACTGGGGTCAGAGCATAGGGTCAGCCATTGTACGGCACCCCTGGAGCAGACAGGGTTAAGGGCCTTGCTCAAGGGCCCAACAGTGGCTGCATAGCAAAGCCTGGATTTGAACCGACAATCTTCCGATTAATAGCCCAAAGCTCTACCCACTAGGCTACCACTGTCCCTGGAAAGGTGATATGAGTAGAACTATTAAAACAACAACAGGGTTACCGGTCTGCAGGAAAAGTTCAGAGTCAAAATTCCTCTCAGGGTGGCAAATCAATAAATCAATAAAAGGTTATTGAGTTGTACTAATGTACAATGAGTTTACAAAATTGAGTCATTTTAAAGGTTTTTGATATTGCTTATGTCATTTTTAATCAACATTTATCAGTGACAAGATCACCGCGAGACCGACTTCACTAGGAAACACTAGACATGAGACACGAGACATGAACACCCTGAACAGGGAGCAAACTCATCACAAGGTTTGGGCCACCCCCAAACATTCTTCATGACAGAAATGGTAGTTACTCATCACACAAGGTTCATCAGTTCACAAGGTTATACTGAACACAGTCTTGGGCAATTTTGTATCTCCAATTCACCTCACTTGCATGTTTTTGGACTGTGGGAGGAAACCGAAGCACGCGGAGGAAACCCACGCAGACACGGGGAGAACATGAAAATTCCACACAGAAAGATCCTGGACCGCCCCACCTTGGGAACGAACCCAGGACCTTCTTGCTGTGAGGCGAAAGTGCTACCCACTTAGCCACCGTGCCGCCTTTATTAGTATTTTAACGTCACGTTTTACACTCTGGTTACATTCATGACAGAAACGGTTGTTACTGGTTACACAAGATTCATCAGTTCAAGTTATGGACAATGTACTATCTCCAATTCACCTCACCTGCACGTCTTTGGACTGTGGGAGAAAACCGGAGCTCCTGGAGGAAACCCTTACAGACATGGGGAGAACATACAAACTCTACACAGAAAGGACCCGGACTGCTTCAGCTGGGAATCAAACCCAGGACCTTCTTGCTGTGAGGCGACAGTGCTACCCTTATCGCTGCTAAAGAGAGGAGACCAAGTCTATCTTTTTGAAAGGAATGTGCAACAAGCTTATGGTTAGATGTCCACATACTTTTGGCCATATAGTGTATCTGGGATTACTCTCTGGTGCAGTCAGACGAATACATGCCAGCAGTTTTTTATATTATTAACTTCAAATTATATTAAATTAAAAAAAATATGCAACCTATTCACTTCCTAAGTCTGAAGGGTGTGCGACCAGGTGCTCTGCTGGAAGAAGATATAACTTCTGTCCACTTCAGCAAAGGCCAGTCTTCACATGAGGGGAAAAGTCACTTTCTCCCAGCGTTTCTTAAATCAGCACTCGTACCAAAACTGCAGCCCATTTATGAGCCAAAGAAAACAGCCCCGAGTGCACTCTAATCATCCACTTTCAGTCGCCCCCTCCAAAAAAAACCCTCCAGCCTTCAGTCATGTGTCTATGGGAAGAGCACGAGAAGCAATCTGAACCTTATGAAGATAGAACGTGTGAGAGACAAGAGGTCATTAACATTAAAAGCTCCGCTTACTTTCAACTTTAATTTAGACCGAAGATCACAGGCCAGACGGCTGTAATTATTCTGAGCCGCTCAGGTTCTGAATTAACGAGTCATCTAATCTACACTGAGTCATCGATAAAAGAACGCATTACAATGCCCGGTCCACTGAGCCAGCCACTAACATTCTAACATTGTGGGCAGCAGTGAAAATTCGTCTTCAGCATATGCTGGCATTAGTCTGCATTTTAAATGCTCGTAAGATAATAAATTAAATACTGTGTGCATTAGCAGTTGTTTAATAGTAATTGGACAGGGACTTCAGTTGCTATTGCTTTGTATTCCCAACACAATAAATGAACTCTGAAGTAAGGATGTCAGCAATTACCTGGTTAACCGACATAGAAATCATTGTTCCATTAATGCTGACGGGTAAAAATGTCACATTCATTTCCATTAGCTGACATTTGATTCTGATAGAGAGCACAGCTACAGTTTGTAAAGGGAAAGAGTGTCGATTTGAAACACAGCCACCATCACCCCCAGTGAGCATGCACCAGCTCTGTGTTCAGCCGCATTCACAGATTCTAATACAACCAGATATTTTTTAATGAATTTACTTTTTTCATCTCATTTTCATTAACCGCTTTATCCTGGTCTGGTCGCCTAGACACTGAACGTAAAGCAGGAATTACCCTGGACAGGGTGCCAATCCATCGCAGGGCATTGGCCATCTACATCAGGGACGGTGGTAGCCTAGTGGGTAGAGCTTTGGGCTATCAACTGAAAGGCTGAGAGTTCGAATCCCAGCTCTGCCATGCAGCCACTGTTGGACCCTTGAGCAAGGTCCTGTCTGCTCCAGGGGCGCCGTAAGGTGGCTGACCCTGTGCTCTGATCCCAGCTTCCAAACGAGCTGGGATATGCGAAGAAAGAATTTCGTTGTACTGTACACCTGTATATTTATATATGACAGATAAAGGCGTTTTATCTATTCTCTCACACCCCCCACACCCAACCACTCTTCTTAGACATAACCAATCATATCTGAGTAGACCAGCTGGCTGTCAGCACTGCTGAGAATCGAACCCGTGTCTCAGCAGCAGCGGGCTAACATATTAGACCCGTGTATTACATCACCAAAAATGATGTGGATATTTTATAATGACTGCATCTCTACCAATTACAATTAGCATGTTTAGTTAAGTTGGTACCTTGTATCTCAATGCCTCCTAAACTCGAAATCTTTGAAACTCAATGCCCTTTGTCGAGAAATGTGTACCCTTAAACTCGAAGTGTGTGCGACTGCTGCTTTGTTCAGCGCTTGGCTTGAACGGTGAGGTAAACCGTCATCAAAGTGCGAATATGAGACGAATCTGCATTTGTGTGGAATAGCTGTCAAATTTACTCTAAAGGTTCCACATATATCTGTGTTTAGCTGGATTTTTCTCCTGTTTCACTTTTAAACTTGTGTTATAGCTCAGGGTTCTGAGAAATTGTGAGAGTCAGGTAGAGAAAGGTAAAGTGTCAAATACAACCCCAATATTTTACATAAGACTAAAATATATGCAGTTCAACAGGACCATGGAACACATTAACAGGTTTCCCATACATCCTTATGGGAAAAAATACCTTGAAACTCAACGCCACACCCAGAACGAATTGACGTTGGGTTTCATGGTACCTCTGTAGTAGTTTATTCTTTGTAATGCCTATGAAGCTTGATACAGCTCTCATGTAATTGCTAGTTCATCTTCTGGCCTGATTACAGAGCAAATCAGTCTAACATATTTTATTTGTTATTACACCACTCAGGTTCACCACAAAATAACACGACAGAGTTTAAAAGGTATGAAAAGGCAAATAAAATGTCCAAAACACAGTGCAGTTCGAAACCACAGACACTATAATATACAGGTACTTGATGTTAAACAGCTATATACAACACTAAAGGAGCTCTAACAGTCTGGTAAGTGTCACTGGAATGAGTGCATTCCACAAGCCATACAAAAATCCTCCAGGGGTCTCAGAGGTGGAACATCCAGCACGCACGCGCACACACACACATGCACACACACACACACACACACACGCACACACACACTCACACTCACTCGTGTATCCATGTTCACTGAGTGAACACACATTCTAGGTTATGCACATACAAGGGCACTGAAAAAGCAGCAGGCTGCAGGAACTGAGGAATGTGGGTAAAAGTCAAAGGGTCACTCGAGCATGAGTGTGTCAGCAAAATACACTCAAAGTAAAAAAGAAATCATTAAGGCATAAAAACAGCGGTAAAGCAGGAGTGTTGAGACTGATGGTCGGTGTCCACTGACACCCCTGCTTGCAAAAACAAACCACATAATAGAACAGAAATAGAACATTTCATTGTATTTCACACCACTGATTTATACTGGGCAAGGTTGCAGTTGGTCTGGTTTTTCCAGAAACAATGCTAGGCAGGAATACACCCCTGGCCTTCAGACATCCTCCCACCCACCTACCTCAACAACATTGCCAATCATGTCTAGGTAGGTGCCCAATGGGTCAATAGTACCTGCTGAGTTTCAAACCTGGATCTTAGCAGTGGTGGGCTAGTGTAATAGACCCCTGCACCACCCGAGCGCCTAGAAATAAATTGAGCTCAAGCCAATTTTAATCACATGCTGATACTGAATCCCAACATATTGTTTCTATTTAAGAAAACATAAATAATTTCTGATATCTGGGTACTTGGTCAGGCATCATTACATTAACACCATGGCCAGTCAAAGATTCTATCAAGACTGTGATGGTAAACAATAAATTGGCTCTGACCACAACAGGCCCCTCATTCAGTAACGTTAAAGCTACTGGTGGGATTTGCTTTTTTTAGACCGGAACACAGCTGCTTTGCCTGGTTTTCAATCAACCCAAGCACAGCCACATCAACCCACAGCTGTGCTCTCTTCACTGGCTTCCTGTAGCAGCTCGCATTCAATTCAAAACCAATATTTGCTTACAAAGCCATAAACAAACTTGGTCCCAAGTTACATAGATCACTAAGTAAACCCTGTTCTGTACCTCATATGCTTCCAGGCACAAGTCTAGCTCATCTTAATCCAACCCTTAGAACTCAAGGAAGACAGGCATCAAGGCTTTGTACTAACATCCAGGTGCATTTAGCAGACACTTTTATCCAAAGCGACTAACAGTATACAGTCTAAGCAATTTTGGTTAAGAGCCTTGCTCAAGGACACAACAGTGGCAACCTGGCAGAGGTGGGGTTTGAACCAGCGATCTTCTAATTACTAGTCCAGTACCTTAACCGCTAGGCTACAACTGCCCTTGTCTGAACAGCTTAGATTCTTACTGTTCTCAAAAGAAAATAAAACCCACTTCTTTATTAAGTATATAAATAGACACGGACCTTGCATTTACTAATGGTGCCTTAAAATACCAACATTCTTATCTCTTCTGGAGAAGAGATTTATTATCAGAATTTATGGGCATTTTCACACCTGTACTTCTTACTTCATTGAAATTGGTTCATTTTCCCTGTTGATGCTATTCGTTTTGGTGGATGTGAGCACTAATCACACTTCAATGGAGACCAGAATAACCATACCAAGACCCTTCAGAGGAGGTGGTCTCGGCCTGGTCCCGAACAAACACTGGAGCAGTACATTTGTGGTAAGAATGTGGTCCGAACTCGATCTCACCCAACTAGCATGTTGTTGTGCAGGCTTCTTATCAAGCTTGGTCATCTAAAGGCAGCTCGTCGTCTTTGCAAAGTCTGGAGCAGTACAGCATTTTCAACACCTTTATGGGACAGTAGTAGCCTAGTGGGTAGAGCTTTGGGCTAGCAAACAATCAAGAGTTTGAATCCCAGCTCTGCCATTCAGCCACTGTTGGGCTCTTGAGCAACCCTCCCTGCTCCAGGGTCGCCGTACGATAGGCTGACACTGCGCTCTGACCCCGGCTTCCAAACAAGCTGGGATATGTGAAGAAAGAATTTCGTTGTACTGTACATCTGTATATGTATATATGACAAATAAAGGCGTTAATTTCTTTTTAAATAGATCATTACCACAGCTATAAACGAATGCCATCTCTGTCGCTGCTTCATGTTTTAAGGCATAGTAATATGCTCTGTTCTAAACCACAGAAGCTTTTCCTGTATTTACTTTCTTATACAGTATATCCAACATATCTGACCAATAAGCAGAGTGTACTGTGTTCTCAAGTGGTTTGTTGTGATGCATTTGGTGCACTCGGTTTTGTTTCTGCATTAACCATGGGGAAAACACTCAACTAAGGATAACAAACTCAACTGATTCAGACCAGAGCAAACAAACTATAAACGTCCTAAAGGTTTAGCCATGATGAAGAAGTGCTGTTAACATAAATGGTGTGTTATTGTGTCCCGTGTTAACATAAATGATGCGTCATGGTTTTAACATCACTTGCTACGTATCTGTACTGGATGAGCTCTGCTTATCTTCTGCCTCCAGATGTGTCAGACCCGACAAGGCTCTTTATTAAAAGAAACAGGATGATGCAGTAAGTTAGCAAATAGACACGAACTAGAAGAGCACTGTGGTCAGCATGTCTTCATTCTCTAGCTAGTAATTTAGTCCATTTTGGTGAGTTTATTCTGGGTAATGAAGGATACATTTTTAATGATTTGTAAGAGGTGCTCAGGTGGCACAGCGGTCTATTATACTAGCTGTATTATAATGTGATTGGCTAGATCTGAGGAGGGCTATGGATTGGTGCCCTGCCCAGGGTATTCCTGCCTGGAGTTCAGCATTTCCTGGTTTCCTGGACCCATTTATCATTTATGAATCATTTATTAGGATTTTAAAATCATGTTTTACACACTTTGGTTGCATTCACGACAGGACAGGTAGTTACTGGTTACACAAGATTCATCAGTTCAAGTTTAATGTCAAACACAGTCATGAACGGGCCGCTCAGGTGGCGCAGGGGTAAAAACACACACTGGAACACCAGAGCTGGGATCTCGAATACATCGTATCGAGTCTCAGCTCTGCCTGCCGCCTGGGCTGAGCAGCCGCGTGAACAACGATTGACCTGTTGTTCATATAGGGGTGGGATATTAAAAGCCGGATTTGGACTCTCTTATAACTAATGCAATTACGACCTCTGATGGCTGATTGATGGCGCCTGCACAGAGTGGGGGAAAAGTGCTGTCAGGGTGTGTCTCTCCATACACAGTGCTGATCCGCATTGCACTCGTCAAAGTGTAGGTGATAAAATGTATACGGCTGCTGCCCACGTGTCGGAGGGGGCATGGGTTAAAAAAATGCATAAACAAAATAATAATAATAATAAAAAAAGTCATTAACAATTTCGTATCTTCAGTTTAGTTCACTTGCACATCGGGTGGGAGAAAACCGGAGCTCCTGGAGGAAACCCACACAGACACGGGAAGAACATGCAAACTCCACACAGAAAGGACCCGGATCACCCCACCTGAGAATCAAACCCAGGACCTTCTTGCTGTGAGGCGACAGTGGAGTAAAATGAAAATCATTCTTATTTAGTATTCGCTGGTTTGTGCCAGCAGCAGAACGACTCCAGAAATGTTAAGACTGCTGGCTAAATGCAAATACAACGCTAATGTGAATAACATGATTTGGACCGGAGGCTTCCAGTATGAAATGAAGTGTCTGACAATACGAAACAAAACTGGGTTTGAGATGCGCTGTGGAAAACAGCTTGGTTCCTCTGCTACACAGTCAGTACTGCCCAAACTGCACGCTCTCTAAACATAAACAAGAGCCTCAGATTCTGTACAACCTTCTGCTTTTCTTCCTCTCAGGTAAAAATACATAAACATTCACACACAACCAGCGAGCAGTAGCTTTTAACATGTCAGATCCTACACAGCAGGATGGAAGTGTGTTTAAATTCATTAGCTACGGCTCGGTCTGATGCCTCTACATTATGGCTAATTAAGCAGCTTAACGTGGCTTTTAAAACCTCACACAAAAAGAACGAGACTTATCCGTCAAGCAGCTAAAATGATTTTACTCTCACTGTCTTTTCTATTACAAGTATTATATAAGGATGCAAATACTGATTTTAACCGTTAACCAACAAACTCACAGCGTCCCATCAAAGCATAAACGCATCACTGCGCTCCATACCAACAAGTCTTTACTAAAAATAGAGTAACATAGAGAACACGGCACTAATGTAAAACATTAACATCGACGTAAACACTGTAAGTGGAACCAGTTCAGCATTCAGAATGTAGAATTTACGGCAACTCTGGTGGCTCAGCAGTAAAACAATCTCAGCTCTGCTATCAGCCGAACGAGCACCTACACAGACACACGATTGATGTAGTGTGCTGACGATGTTTGATGTGTGTGTTTACGTATTGAGAGCATTTTGTCCCTTTGGGGATTCCATAATCAATGGAAAAGTGTGCTTTTCTACACACGTGATCATCTCTCTGTGTAGCCTGTGCTGCGCCTCAAAAGAACAAGCCAGTAAAGTATTCCGCTCCCGATAGTTTGTCTATGTACAGTTTAATTTCTTTCTTTTTAAACTCAGCAAACTCTAAAGATGATCGGTTACATCAGCAATCAATCAGTTAGTCAAAATGTCCAAGATGTCGACGTCTAAAGCAGCTAAAAACACGACTCAGGTTACTGAGTTTGGAAACCTCCCACACGATGGTGATCCACTGTGGACAGTGGGGGGGTTCGTCTTTCAACTATTAAGGTCGGCTGTGCTGTGTATTGTAGCTTCCATTGATTCTATCATTCAATTTAATGCCTGCTGTAAAATGTGGCACTTTTTGATAATAATCTGTGAAATCTTTGAATTTTTTAAAACAAGGTCTGTGAAATTAATTTATTATTTATTTATTATGATTTTAATGTCATGTTTTACACTCTTTGGTTACATTCATGACAGAAAGAGTAGTTACTCATTACACAAGATTTATCAGTTCACAAATTTGATGTCATACACAGTCATGGACAATTTAGTATCACCAATTCACCTCACTTGCATGTCTTTGGACTATGGGAGGAAACCAGAGCTCCCGGAGTAAACCCACGCAGACACGGGGAGAACATGCAAACTCCACACAGAAAGGACCCGGACTGCCCTGCCTTGGGATCAAACCCAGGACCTTCTTGCTTTGAGGCGACAGTGCTACCCACTGAGCCACCGTGCCGCCTCCGTGAAATTAAGCAAATTTCCCTGTGAATTTAGTAGGGCACTAATTATGATGCTTGTTAATGCCAGACTAAAAGCTTTCCCTCCCTCATATTTAACAGCCAATTAAATATTCATTCATTACCTTTAATGAATAGAACAAATAGAAAACACATTACTAAACACAAATAGAGGTCTTTTGAGAAATGGAAATCTTTTACTAGAACTGTACTACACAGACCAGTATGAGGTGGTTTAGTACATGTCGTAACAATTTGCTATGGCATAGCAATAGCTGCATTCTTTAATTCCAACGTACGAGTTTACAGTGACACCCAGGTATGCCAACGCCAAGCAAACAGTGAAAGCAAATAGTTAAATGATAATTCCATGTGCAAACACAGGCGCCTGAATAAGCTCTGGGTAAACGTAATGGGCGGTGATGAATATTGCGCCCTGCTAACAAGGAGCCGCTCTTCTGTCACATGCCACTGATTTCCTCCCTAAACACAACAGCTTTATTCTCTTTGTGCTAATGACAGTGCTCTTTCATCACAGGTTTTGCAGGTGGTTTCGGCTCAGCCTGTTTAAAAAAAAAAAAGCGGGCAAGATTCCTGGAGAGTTCGCTAAGGCATGTGCTAACAGTAGAGCGTTTTTAATCACCGCCTTCAGCACAACAGCACCGTGCCTGCTGACATCACCGCCATACGCCGGCTGTTTCCAAACCAGTTCGGCCTGTTGACCGGCATTGCAGTAACTGCCAGGAACACACGATCGGTCGTGAAAATGCACCCAGTAAGAAGCTTCATGTGCGAACACATTAATAATGTAATCACTTACAGATTTTTATATTTATTTATTAGGATTGTAACGTCATGTTTTACACACTTTGGACACATTCATGACAGGAACGGTAGTTACTGGTTACACTAGACTGATTAGTTCAAGTTTTTAATCATAAACACAGTCATGGACAATTTTGTATCTCCAATTCACCTCACTTGCACGTCCTTGGACTGTAGGAGAAAACCGGAGCTCCACACAGAAAGGACCCTGACCGCTCCACCTGGGAATCGAACCCAGGACCTTCTTGCTGTGAGGCGTAGGGCTGTCGCGGTGACAGAATTTCCCCTTGCGATATTCAGCCTGTCTCAATATCGCCATTTTTTTTGTTTTTGAAAATTACTTAATTGATATGGATTTTAGAGCTATATAAACAAGCTTTATTGTTAGGCTATGATTCGGTATATTATTGCTTTATAATGACAAAGATGAGACAGCTTTAAGACAAATCAAATGCGTGTTTATTGTTAAATACAGAACAGAGCAGGGATGCATGTCTTTTCTCTATTAAAAAAAGGTTTAAATTAAGCTTCTAGCCTAGGATAGATAAACACTGTGAAACGAAAAAAAAAGTGTTTAGGCTAAATATTTTAAACGCACATCTAATCAAAATATGGTAAAAAAAAAAATTGAATAAAGAAAAAAGTCTGTAAGACCTTAAACCTGCGTTATCATGCGTGCTAGAAGAACCAACATGTTCGTTCACCTGATGTGGTTTAGAGAGGATCCGAGTGGGGTAGCGATGTTCCCGGCGTTACCGATGTTGCACTAATACACGTGTACTGTACCTGCATGCGACTTTACAGAGCAGAGCAAATCTAGCCTGGTTTTCGCACCACTATTAACTATCTATTTAGTAGATATAATTAACATAATATATACTACATTTTAAGTTATTATTCGTTTCAATACATTTTTCTTCAACGAAAAAATACATTTAAATCATTCCAGCAAGCCAGCAAGAGAATATTTGCAGGCTGCAATGCCATATTAACCGTCATTAAGTGTTTTAGTACGCCGAGGCTGTTTAAATATAGTCTAAATTACAAGTATTTATTGAGTGTGAACTCAATTTAATCATTAATAAACTTGCCTGTTGCCATTGTTTACATTTTAAAACACAAGGCCTGACACTCAGCAGCAACGCATGAGAACAGGTTGCGGGAAAATGACGCTCTTAGCTCATTTTCATTAAGAAAAAACATGAATATCGTGGTGATGCGGTTGCTTGGCATGCCCTGCGGTTGGCTGGTCTATACCACGATATTTCAAAATTGCGGTTAGCGCGACAGCCCTAGTGAGGCGACAGTGCTACCCACCAAGCCACCGCCCCACCCTATTTATAGGTTTTAACAGTTATTTGATTATTCAAGCAGTCATTAAGGAGTCTTTTAGGAGTAGCTCAGTGGTTAAGGTACAGGACTAGCAATCAGAAGGTCACTGGTTCAAGCTCCACTTCTGCCAGCTTGTAACTGTTGGGCCCTTGAGCAAGGCCCTCAACCCTCAACTGCGTGCAGTGTACACCGATCAGGCATAACAAAATAACCGCCTTCCTAACTGACTGGTCTGTGATGCACTGTGTATTCTGACGCCTTTCTATCAGAACCAGCATTAACTTCTTCAGCAATCTGAGCTACAGTAGCTCGTCTGTTGGATCGGACCACACGGGCCAGCCTTCGCTCCCCACGCGCATCAATGAGCCTTGGCCGCCCATGATCCTGTCGCCGGTTTACCACTGTTCCTTCCTTGGACCACTTTTGATAGATACTGACCACTGCAGACCGGGAGCACCCCACAAGAGCTGCAGTTTTGGAGATGCTCTGACCCAGTCGTCTAGCCATAACAATTTGGCCCTCGTCAAACTCGCACAAATCCTCACGCTCGCCCATTTTTCCTGCTTCTAACACATCAACTTTGAGGATAAAATGTTCACTTGCTGCCTAATATATCCCCCCCACTAACAGGTGCCGTGATGAAGAGATAATCAGCGTTATTCACTTTACATGTCAGTGGTCATAATGTTATGCCTGATCGGTGTATACTCTCAATTGTAAGTCACTTTGGATAAAGGCGTCTGCTAAATGCTGAAAATGTAAATGCAAATGTAAATATTTTAAATCAGAGCAGGGATACTATGGTATGTTATAAATAAAGTCACCTTAAATAAAGTCCAATAAAGACCATGTTAGGAAAGGGGGGGGGGGGGGGGATGCACGCCTTTTACCGTGTCTCCTAATTTAGTCATGTCTAATTTCCCATCACAATTACCTGACCACAGCCAGCGAAAGGTTCTCACAGAGAGCTGACCAGACGGTCTCACCGTGCCATGCCAGACAGCAACAAGGACCCAGACATCCCCAAGCTCAGACACGACCTAGTGTGTCTGTAAAGCCTCCAGGAAGGCCGGAGGCACAGTTGAGACTGTGGTCGGCTAGTAAATCAGACTGCAGCACCATCCGAGCGCTCGAAAAAATCTTTACTGGTAATGGAGTTCACACTTCACCTCTTCCTATTAAATTCTTACAGAAAAGTAAACAGAATCTAATAAAAAATGCTGCCTGTAGAAATGTGCACATTTAGGGTTTATGTCAATTTGTCAGATCAGTGGCTAGAAAGCAAATATTACCCAGTCACCCATTTCAAGTGAAATGAGTCACTCAGAACATCCCCTTTTCCAGCACTCGGCTTAAAGTGTGCATGTCAATGATAAGTGCTTTCCATGATGGCTTTTGAGCCCCGGCGAGGCTTATCCTCCGCTTTCCTGTGCTGAAATGTCAGGCCCGTGAACCCACCGCAGGCCGGGTCTTCTGCGAACAAACGGGGTTAAAGGTTTGTCACACGGCCCATCAATCTCCCCAGCATTACTAAGCTACGAGCTGTATCGATCCACGGCTGAACTGGAACCGCTGTACTCTGGCTTCCAATAATCCCCGTCACGACAGCCAGCCATAAATTGAACGATTTGATTACAGTGGGGAAGTTGTAGCCCTGCCGTTAGCGAGGTGAGAGTGATGTTTTATGGTGTTATGAAGACCGAGTGTGAAAACATACCTGCTTTGATTGCTTTAGGCAGCAGACATCTGGCACCAGGTTGATATGAGATGGGATGCCGTGCGAGTCGTCATGCTATCGCTCGCTTCCTCTGATACTCTCAGTGTCAGTATTCTGCGTTCCTGCTCAGTACGCTACAGAGAGCAGTCAGACTGATCTGTAGATTAATATCGCACTTTATTTACTACTGCGTGTTCGACGACTCGAGAAATGTGCAGTTTGAATGGATTTGAAAATACGTGGCAACGTGACGAGACTGAAAGACTGGGGAGTTTATTTATATATTTATTTATTACTATTTTAACGTCATGTTTTACACTTCGGTTACATTCATGACAGAAACGGTTGTTACTCGTTACACAAGGTTCATCAGTTCAAGTTTAATGTCAAGCAGTCATGGACAATTCTGTATCTTCTATTCACCTCACTTGCACGTCTTTAGACTGCTGGGAGGAAACCGGAGCACCCGGAAGAAACCCACACAGACACGGGAGAACATGCAAACTCCACACAGAAAGGACCCAGACCTTCCCACCTGGGAATGGAACCCAGGACCTTCTTGATGTGAGACGGCAGTGCTACACACCGAGCCACAGTGCCACCCATTTATAGGTTTTAGCAGTATTCAAGCAGTCATTAAAAAGCACAACTCGTTTAGGAGTAGCTCAAAAGTTAAGGGACAGGACTAGCAATCAGAATGTCACTGGTTCAAGCCCCACATCTGCCAGCTTGCAACTTTTGGGTCCTTGAGCAAGGCCCTCAACCCTCAATTGCTTGAAATGTATACTATCAATTGTAAGTCACTTTGGATAAAGGTGCCTGCTAAATGATGAAATTGTAAATGTAAATACTTCAAATCAGAGCAAGGATGCTATGGGAGATGCTGTGTTACTCCACACAAAAAGAACCCAGACCTCTCCCACCTGGGTATGGAACCCAGGACCTTCTTGATGTGAGGCGACAGTGCTACACACCGAGCCACATTTATAGGTTTTAACAGTTATCTGATTATTCAAGCAGTCATTAAAAAGCACAACTCCTCTAGGAGTAGCTCAGCAGTTAAGATACAGGACTAGCAATCAAAATGTCACTGGTTCAAGACCCACATCAGCCAGCTTGCAACTTTTGGGCCCTTGAGCAAGGCCCTCAACCATCAATTGCTTGAAATGTCAATCAATTGTAAGTAACTTTGGATAAAGGTGCCTGCTAAATGCTGAAATTGTAAAGGTAAATACTTTAAATCAGAGCAGGGATACTATGGGATGCTGCGTTACTCCACACAGAAAGGACCCAGACCTCTCCACCTGGGAACCGAACCCAGGACCTTCTTGATGTGAGGCGACAGTGCTACCCACAGCTCCGCCCAAAAGACTGGGGAACTCGATAATAAATACGATGGGTCGAGACATAAAACGCCAACAGGGTTCAGATTGATACGTTACAATCCAGATGTGTTATTCTGACATCACAAACATACATTATCTACAAAACAATTAGCATATGAAGTGTTACAGTTTAAAAAGCTCAAATTGGCATGTGCATCATAACAGTTAAATGGATCTAAGAAGGCTGTCTCATGAGCAGCGTTTTGCACTTCATTCACCACAAAGCTGGGCGCATATTGCCTTGTACCGCCAGTGATAGCTCAGTGGTCAAGGTACTGGACTAGTAAACAGAAGGTTGCCGGTTCAAGCCCCGCCACCACCAAGTTGCCACTGTTGGGTCCCTGAGCAAGGCCCTTAACCCTCAATTGCTCATCGTGTTCCGCTCATTGTGTAAGTCGCTTTGGATAAAAGCGTCTGATAAATGCTGAAAATGTAAAATGTAAATGTACCGCAGCGTTTAAGTCTTTGACACAAAACAAGGCAAAACCACCCTGTCAGTCAGTCAGTCAGTTTGCCTTGGACTTACTTTTTTCCACTTGGCTAATCCCATATTTCTTAGGGGTCACCACAGTGGATCATTTTGGTCTAGAAAGGTCTTGAAGCCCTTTCTGACGCAACCCTATGAATGTCATTGTAACTGGCACTGACAGCGCACTGACAAGTGCACCTTCCAATGCCTAGACTGGCCATCCCCATCTCAGACATAGTCAATTTTAGTATAAAACTAGAAAGCTCTGATATGGACATCACTTGGAGATGTGAGATTAATTAACACTAGTTTATTTTTGCTGGGGTTTTATGTTCTAATGGTGAATTAAACCCAACTGAAGAGCTAAGAAACTGTGACAGGATGAGGAAACGATCTAAAATGCAAACCCAGTCTCCACATTTCACAGTTCACTAGTTGCTGTGTCATATTTTTCCTCACAATGTCATGCTAGATTTAGGGTTAAATGAAACACTTCAGGGTTTGTGTGAAACAGTGAGGATTAGATTCACTCCACCATGCCTTTGCTTCATGTCAGCAGGTCAGTGGAAAACAGTAATCAGACCGAACTTTGGGCGCACCGACAAGCAGGAAAAAAACGTGCGGGGAAACGGTAAATGTGCGCTGTACGATTCTGAAGGTACAACAGCAGCAAGGTAATCTGCACCACCTCACTTTGTCACTTATATTGTAAATGCAGCCTAATTCTTACAAAAAGGACAGAACTCCACAAAATGAAACACAATGATACAGCAAAATGCCAAAGCAGCTACACAGTAAGAACAAGACAAACCCGAGAGCTTTTTAACATTTTTGTTTCACTGCAAAATATTTGAACATTTTTCACTGTGCAGCAAAATTCTAACCACAGAGACTCATGCCTGATGTAAAAATACCCCCAAACAGATACCAAACACATGCTTGCCTTCTCTTGCTAAGCTGTAACCCCAACTCTGCTAGGTACCTTCAGTAAAACTGTAACCCTAGCAAGAACACAGCCTTCACCTCTGACCCTGCAGCCTGGACTCAGGATCTGCTCAAACAAAGCTGATGCTATGGGTCACTAAAGGAAGTGTGAGATTGAGAATGTTTGAGCGTCCTGCGTCCTGGTTGTGACAGATCTGTATTCACAGGGTAACACTGGGCACAAGGCAGGAATACCCTGGACAGGGTGCAAATCCAGCTGGTCGATAGCACCACTAGATTCAAACACGTATCTCAACTGTGGTGGACTAGCATAATAGACTGCTGCGGCACCCACGTTTAAGCATGATACAGGAAAAGATCGGTGTTCATATTAAAACATGTCAATGCTTACGTAGGTGCAATAAGTCCTCCAAAATCTTTAACCTCCTCAGACCTGCTCTCAGAGCGGGCAAGTCATTGCATTAATCCGACAGCATGGGTGACAAAACCAGACAAAGAGCAAGAGCACTCAATAGCAATACTGGAGAGTCCACATTCCAGCATTAAGGAGTTTTGTTTTTTTAACACTTGACAAAACATCCACATTTCCTCTCCCGAACGCAGAACTGCAATTATATAAAGTTTGGCTTCTCAATTTCCGCTATCTGACTTAGGTTTGCATTTAAAGAAGTCTTGAGCACTGGTTAAGGCAAGAGTTTTGATTGATAGATTACTTTAATTATTTTTTATATTTCCAAAGTATCACTTTATTAAAACAATTCTACCAAATAAACTTTTTAATAGCAGAAAAGGCTTGAGCTCAAATACCAGTAAATACTGTAATTTAGACCATTTATGAGCAAAAAAGAGAAAAAGACCAAAGATGTCATCATGCTTGTATCATGCAGCAGGACAAACTCCCGAGAATCAATGCAGTGGAATAAACTAGAGAGTCCATTATTTGAGTAAAAATGTGATCTGAGGAATATCGAATGGTCCACTTGTATAAATTTTTTTCTCATAAATAGGTACAGGGAGAAAATGCATTGAAAAGCTTTATTTATACACAGCTTTTTATGCTATCCTATAAAAACCTAAATGTAATTGTTGCTCTTTAAAACATATCAGGAAGCCGAGCTCTGTTTTGCAGGTCAGCGTTTATAGGAAGGTCCACTATTAAAATCTGTGAGGTTATGAACCCCTCTGGTACAAAGATGCAATTGTAAGCAATTTGCAAAATAACACATCAGAATTTTAAGGGGAAAAAGAAATATAAAAAAGGCTTGAAAGCACAAAAAATAATCATTAAGATAATGATGACCAAGATATCAATTATGCGTACAGTGTAGCACTACATAATCCCAACTGACCAACCTTAAAAATTCAACCACATCAAATGCACTCTATTAAAATCACCTGGTTAATACCGCTTGAGAATTGGTTGGCTATAATTGCATTGATTTTTCAAGCTAAATCTACGTCATCATGACACAAAATATTTACATTTGTGGCATTAAGCAGACACTCTTATCTGAAGCAACTTACAGAAGTGGTTCCCCATTTAAAGTCTAAGAACACAAAACTGCAAATCAAATAGTGCAGCTTGGTTTCCATTTAAGTAGGTATTTAAGGGTGTTCAATCATCTTCTGAGAATGGCGAGACATTCAGCTTTTCAAACAGACAGGGGAAGTTCATTCCACCATCAGTTAGTACATAGAAAAGCCTTAATGCCTGTTTTCCTTGACTTCTAACTGGTGGAACAAGACAAGCCAAACTCATCTCTCAAGGGATATATGATACACAGAGGGGTTCTTTGATATGTTTTCTACGGTCATAGCTGGTCAATTTTTGGCTTTGTAGGAAAGAATCATTGGGCTGACTGGAAACCAAGTACCTAATCTATTTACTTTTAAGTATTTAAATAGTAGCAACACCTGTAGTAGTGTATTCACGACCAGACTATTTAGTACAGTGTGTGGTTTGGGACAGATCCAGGGATGCTCTTAAGACACCGGCTTTCCTGGATCGATATTAGAAAAGAGAAGACGCCATTTAGGTTGGTAAACTATGAAATTTGATCCGCATCCATACACATTCTATTAGTCTCAAAGTTATAATATAGAAAATAGAATTTTACTGGTAAATCTGGCTGTTTTGGAAAGCCACTCGAATGAACCTTTTTTCCTGGATTCAGCCCCCGCCTCTTTTATCTCCCAATTTTAGTCATTTGATAAAACAGCCGCTGCTTTATCCTGGTCAATGTCAAAGTGGGTTTTTATGTAATTACTGGGTACAATGCAGTAACACACCATGGACAGGACACCAACCTCTCCTCTCAGATATAGCCAATTATGTCTATATGTTGGAGCCTCACCGGCCAAGAGCAAAACTATGGATTCAAACCCTGGATCCAATCAGCAGTGGGATAACACAATTCAGATCAGCACATGATTCTCTGTACACAAGACTAATCCCTGTGTGAACCCAGGTACAACAGGGTAATGGATATGACTAGAATGTGAGAAATAGGGAAAAATGCATGAATATATTTTTTTCAAATCCTTGGGTTTATTCACACACTTGCTTTAATAGCTAAACATCTGTTATGAAACACTTGGTATTTTCGGCATCCTCTGAACTTTAAAATAGTCATTCCTGTTTTTTAACCATTCCTGTCCTACAGAGTCAGAGTTACCCAAACTGCTGTGGAAAAAACAAAGGGTGTAGTGTTTCCGGAGCAAGTCTCTGGCAGGATACAGCCGTGCCAGAGGACGCAACTTAAAGCCAGAATGCAAAGATAATGCTTGAGCAGCTAACGCAGGAGGAACCAAATAAACAAGAATCTGTTTTCTGTTGTTAAAAGCCCTGTTAGAAGAAATAAAATAATTATAATAAGAAAAACACAGAAAATGCTGTTCACCAGTCTGGACAGTACTCGACTTCCTGCTCTATATGAAGCTCATTCATCTTCTCCTGCCATTGCTCAGTTTTTATAGCCCCTTTCCCAGACTGCCTATGATAGCCAGGATATCATTAGCTAAGTGGTGCCAGGCTGACAAGTCATTGAAAAAGAAGGGATCGATGGTGCCAGACCTGGCACCCTTAAGCACTGCTGTACTCAGTCATCAAACAGCAGCCTGGACAGGCGCTAGATAAGAAACATGCCAAAAAGGTCTCTGATAGTGAAGAGATGTGTTACAACATCTGGAAACTTTACAGAATTCATGTATGGTAAAGAGAGACTGGACAGAAAAGCTAATCTGAACAGTCAGGGCTTTTTGTAGTCAGTATTATATTTAGCACAGTCTTTCTAAACAGGCATTGCGTGTGTAGTGCTGGTCTTCATCCTTGCGGGCACTAAATTTGCACAGTAGACGCCAAAGAGTGTTAGTCACCACAATGATCACAGGACTTTTGAACTGAAGAACCCAACCCAAGAGCGTCAGCCCATTCTATCAGCTTAAGCCCAAACTGTAAGGGTCCAGACTTTCTCCCAAAAACATAAAGCAGGTGGATTGGTTGGTCTAAATCACCCCGGGTGTAGATAAGTCAATAAGTAAATAAGTAAAAAGGTAAATATAAGATGCCCTGCTATGGATTGGTGTCTGTCCCGGGTTTTTTTTACCTCATGCCCAGTTATTCTGAGTATCAACAGACTCACCCTCATGCTGATCATAATGCACCAGATACCAAGATAGAATAGATACACGACTTCACAAAATAATAAAAATTAAAAAAAATGAACTAGATAAGGTGCATTTTTCAAAGCCCCTTTTCTACATCAAGCCATGTAAAGAGTCTTGGGTCAAAACATTTAGAGATAACATTACAACCCAAAGAAAGAGGGATTTAAGATGGGAGGGCCAGGGTTAGGGTTAAGGTTAGGGGATCCAGCTCTCCTTGATCAGATTGGGGTTGTGCAAGCAACAGTGGATTTACAATGTGAATTGGGAATTAAAAGGTTGGAGGATGAAGGAGGATGATTATGATGATAGCTGGGATTTATTGCCACGTCAGCACGATTACGGCGATATACGTGGCATGTCAAGTTTCTGTTTCATATAAAGTTGATAAAGTTTTTAGAGGGCGGGGTGTGGCCTGGTACTCCCATCATTTCTTTTATTACATAAAGTGTACTAGTTTGATGTGAGTTAAGTAATTATGTATTTTCCCTGGTGAGGTCTTTTTGAAGAGATCTTTGATGTTGTCTGCACGAAAGTGGATGAAGGAGGAAAAATCCAGAAAAAAAAACAATGACACTGGATTGTGGTGGGGACCGGATATTACACGAGAAAAAGATATTGATGTTAAAACCTAAACGCAGCAATAAATCAATAAAAACATCTCCCAGTAACTATTAAAATATCACCATTCATACGAACACTGAGAATATGTGAGCTGACAGCTCAGTACATGGTGATGATTCTTCTTCATATGGGGTCACAGCAGATCATTCATCTTCATCTTCCCTGTCCTGAGCATCCTCCTCTGTTCCCCAACCACATCCATGTCTTCCCTCACCCCATAAACTCCATAAACCACCTCTTTCATCCTTCTGCATGCCGGGTCCATCCTCAGCACCCTTTTCCTGATAGAACTCACATCCATCTTCTGCACATGCCCAATTCATCTTAATCTCTCCTCCATTGCTTTTTCTCCAAAATATCCTGGCTGTGTTGTCCTGCTAAAAATCTCGTTCCAAATCCGGTCCACCATGATCACTCCCTCTGAGTTTCTTCATCTCTGCCACCTCTTTGTCACCACCTATGTGCCTTACAACACTGCAGGTCTTATATTTGATGTAAAATTTCTCTGCCCTCTCTTTTCCACCAACAAAGTGCTGGTGCCGGTTCTTGCAAACTAGCAAACCTTTTAAGAACAGACTCGTGTTTCCATTGAGGGTTAATGGCCTTGCTCAGGGGTCCAACAATGGCAACCTGGTAATGGTGGGGCTTGAACCAGCAACCAGCAATCATGATTACTTGTCCAATACCTTGACCGCTGAGCTACCACCGTCCCATCCGTTCAGGATTGTGGCACCAATGCTGGCACCATGCCAGTGAAAGTGGTACATGTGGGTACTAGGTGGGATAAGGAGCAGTACTGAGAGCAGAACACTGTTGCACCCTCATCATCAACAGTTAAAAAAAAATGAACATTAGAAAGCACACAATATTAGAATATAATCAATTAGTACAGATTAGAACTCAGTGAATACAAAACAGCAGCTGCATTTTATCTATTTAGACAATTTTATTTATTTATTTATTAGGATTTTAACGTCATGTTTTACACTTTGTCTACATTCATGACAGAACAGGTAATCACTTGTTACACAAGATCCATCAGTTCAAGTCTTTAATGTCAAACACAGTCATGGACAATTTTGTATCTTCAATTCACCTCACTTGCATGAGGAAACCGGAGCTACTGGGGGAAACCCACGCAGACACGGGGAGAACATACAAACTTGAACCCAGGACCTTATTGTTGTAAGGCGACACCATGCCGCCCCCATTTACACAATAAAAGGAAAAACAGTTTACAGAAATCTCCAACTTGGGCTTTTTAAAAACGTTTAAAAATACTTAATAGGTTTTAGAAATATCAGTATTTGTGAGAACGGGATTTAAATGACGATGTGCACAAACTAACAAACAAAAATCAGCTTTGACAAGCACATGAGCTTGCAGTGTTACCACAGGCACAGGATATGAACTGGACTGAGCATGAGTGTAACACGTATGCAAAACCATGTAGGGTGTGTATGGTATATGATTCATTTTCTGTTGTTTTCTCCTTATCATCTTCTGACTACCTGTCTGACTACCTTCTGATTAAACCTGTCACGTCTAATTACGCTCTGTTGCTACAGTCCACATATGCTCACTCACTCACTCACACACACAAACACACACTCTCTCAACCCAGTCACTCACCCAGGTGAGAGCGGCGGTCGCAATTAAATCATCAACTCTGAGAACATGTAGAGGTGACGATGTGAATATTGCACAGCCACTTTTCATCACTGTCAACCTGACTTCATCAACAACTAGAAACTTAGAAACAAGCTGCTGCTTCATGATACTTTGTTGAAAAGCATATTTGTTTTCTCAGTGTCTCACTACAACGGCCAGCGTGATGTTTCAGCAAACGTACCAGAGGTAAGTAATAACGCTGAACTATTTCCCCACAGAGAGTTAATATACAGCTGATCCTCTCTCATCCTACGGTTTACTGTGCCAGAACACTGGCCAGCGCACCGTCTCTCTTCCACCTCCCACTAACAGAGGGCAACTTTGGTGGACATCCTGCAGGAAATGGTGCTGCTGAATGGGGGGGAATCCCACCAAGACCAAAGCAATAGCAAAATCACAGACGCAAGTCATGAGCCGAGGAAGGACGAGGAGGGGTACTACTAAGATTGGAAAAAGACAGATGGAGAACAAAAAGAAAAACGAGACATGACAGAAAAAACAAGAATATATTAGGGATGCATTGAAGTAAGTATTGACTGTTGACAAAAATGCAGCAATTGGTGCCCAGGTGGTGCAGCGGGATATTACACTAGCACACCAGATCTGGAATTCTGAACTCCCCGGTTCGAATCTCAGCTCTGCTACTGGTCAGCTGGGCGCCCTTTAGCGAGCACAATTGGCAGTCAGGACCACCACAGAGCAGGTATTATTTAGGTGGTGGATCATTCTCAGTACTGCAGTGACAATGGTGGTGTGTTAGTGTGTGTTGTGCTGGTATGATTGGATTAGACACAGCAGCGCTGATGGGAGTTTTTGAATACCGTGTCCACTCACTGTCCACTCTATTAGACACTCCTACCTAGTTGGTCCACCTTGTATATGTAAAGTCAGAGACGATCGCTCAACTATCGCTGCTGTTTGAGTTGGTCATCTTCTAGACCTTCAACAGTGGTCACAGGATGCTGTCCACAAGGCGCTGTTGGCTGGATATATTTTTGGTGACACTGAGCAGTGACAGTGAGGTGTTTAAAAATTCCATCAGCGCTGCTGTGTCTTATCCACTCATACCAGCACAACACACACTAACACACCACCACCATGTCAGTATCACTGCAGAGCGGAGTAGAGATGGGGCGATCGATCGACTTTAAATCGATATCGGCCGATTTTCAATCAAAATATGCTATCGACGATCGGACGATATTTCCCAAATGTAGCCGATCCGATCACTTGATATATAAAGATCATGTTAAGCTTAACAGCTCAGTGAATTGATCCAGACTTTGCGCTACAAAACACGAACCATCACATCACCATTCATCAACCATCATACAGAAACCATCATGAAAGCTCTTCACGACCTAAAATAACAGAATTAACGTTGTGCATCATACATACGATGCAATTTTGCTGACTGAAATATTTACTTTAAAAAGATAATTCAACCCGGTCACATCTGAGCCGATTCTATCAGCACATTATTCATTGCTTTTGATGTAAATGAGAACAGAAACGTTACAGAGCCAATCAGAGGCAAAAGTTTATTCATTACCAAATTCGTTAATTCAGGATCATCTGCTGAACTTTTAGGGTAATCAGAACTTTTAGCTCCACAGACGGAACGAGTCTGACTCGGTGACCGCTCTGTGGTAATAGCGGTTTAATTAAGCTTTTTAATGAAGCTTTTTAATGTAAGAAAGTCACACAAAATGTTCTGTAGTAGCTGGTGTTTATTTAAAACCACAGCATTTATTAATAACAGTAAAAACGGAGAGAGAAACTTACGCGTCACATTCGACTCCTGAATCAGAATCATTTAAAGCGACACTGTGAACAAAGCGTTTTTTTTTAAGAAACACACACACGCTGTTGCTTTTGGTTTATTTTCACTGGAGGCTCTTTTTAAGTTTTTTTCAGACTAAACTGGATAACATTAAACCTGTGTGTGTGTGTGGTCAGTTAGACAGATATGTCTCCTGTGGGTGAAAAAAATAATTGTTTGGTTACTTTATTATTTACTGCTGATTTTGCGCTAAAAATTGCATGTCATAACCCCCCCCCCCCCCCCCCTCCACCCCGATCGAAATCGACTATCGGCCGATTGCCCTGAAAGGAGATCGGAGATCGCAATCGATGCCAAAAAACCCGATCGGTCCATCTCTAGTGCTGAGAATCCTCCACCACCTGAATAATACCTGCTCTGTGGTGGTCCTGTGGGGGTCTTGACCATTGAAGAACAGCATGAAAGAAGGCTAAAAAGATATGCAGAGAAATAGATGGACTACAGTCAGTAATTGTAGAACTACAAAGTGCTTCTATATGGTAAGTGGAGCTGATAAAAATGGACCGTGAGTGTAGAAACAAGGAGGTGGTCATAATGTTATAAACTGTCTATAGGGGAATAGTTAAAATTCTACGTGGTCCAAATTAATCATGCTGCCAGATCTAAGCAAACTGTAACTATAGACCAAGATCAGTCAGAAAATGTGTTGTTTTGTTTCAATTTGTTTTTGGCATGAGGGAATAACCCTGTCCTGAGGTTGCTTACCCACTCTGCAGGAGACCAACTCCCCTCCTTAATCTATTTCTTTTACCTCACATTTTCCACCCCCTTTTTTCCACAATTTAAAAGCTGAGTCATTGTGATACACACTCAAGGTCTTCAAGTAAAAGCAGGGGGGACCGATTATTGACAAACGCAATGCAGCACTTGTGAAAATGGGAACAAAGCTTGTCTTTACTGTGCTCTCAGGCACCATTACAGGGCAGGATTTTCGTCCTTCGGTATGCATCAGCCTCTGTTACTGACGAGTCTCGCACGAACAGACACGGTCTCACGAGAATACACGTCTAGAGAAACATAAGATTAATTCTGATCTAAACCTGGACTGGAACAAACACAAATTTTAAAGACAAGACATTTTTGGCAGTGAGTGAAATAGCTGGACCTCACCCAACCGCACAATAGTGTACAGAATTTATAATGGCATCATTTCATAATGTAGGTAGCAGTTAAGGGTGCAACGTTAAACTAAAGCTCGTAAATTAGTATTTTCGACCCCGCCTCAAACAAACCCAAACAAACTGCCAACGAGTCTGTTAATTCCTACTGGAAACTTCAGGACCCCATACAAGAGTAGTAAAGCACAACTTTTAAAAATATGATAACAGTAGCATTTGTTTTGCTTACAAGGGATCTTCAAAAAGTTTCCTCTCTTTTATATTTTCATTAGAAATGGTGAGGGCGGGAGGAGTAGTAATTGGTCGTGTCTGAGAGACTGAGAGAGAGCTCACAGTCCGGATTTAGCACCATCCGATTTCCACCTTTTTGGACGCTCAAAGAAGCTTTAAGGGGAAGAAGATTTTCATGTGATGATGTGAAAGCAGCGGTGCATCAGTGGCTACACGCTCAACCATTAAAATGTTGGTGCGGTGCCCAGGTGGCACAGCGGGATATTCCGCTAGCACACCAACACCAAGATTCTGAACTCCTCGGTTCCAAACTCGGCGTTGCCAGCGGTGGGCTGCAGTAGACTCTAATTGGCTACCATGTCTGCTGGGTGGGGAATTGATCGGATTAAGTGGGTGGGGGCTGTGCAAAGACCCTGTTTAGCAGATAGAGGTATCTGTGCAGAATGCATGGGCGAAAAGCAGGGTCCGCTAGAACTGCGCATGTGTCGGAGGAGGCGTGAGCAGCAACATACCCTCCTCGAATGTAATCAGGGATCCCCCAGGAGCGGAAGACAGATTGACTATGCTAAATCGGGAGAAAGAGGGAAGAGAAACGCATAAATAAAAGAGAAAAAAAAGTTGGTACGATGCTAGGAAAAATGCATCAGAAGGTGACTGTAGAAAAGTGATGTCATTTGCTTTTGAAATTCTTAATAAATAGAGTTTAACCCTCGTAAATAAACATTTAATTTCCAGTAACCGCTTTATCCTGGTCAGGGTGCAGTGGGACTTGTAAAAAATTACTAAGCGCAGGACAAGAATAACCTGGACATGTCACCAAGCCATCGCAGGGCTTTGGTCACCATTATTCCAAGAGACGGAGAATAATGGAGATCAGTGACAGTGCGTATACAATCGAAGTTTGCAAAGACTCTCCACAGTCATGTTTCAGATTGTCAGTGTGTAATATCTCAGCAGCAGATGGAACAGTGTGTGAAACCCTATTCTTACAAGAAAACTGTACAAGACAAACTAATTCACATACTGCAATCGAAACAGAGATTACCAGTTTTTAGCTTAGTGTTCACTGGGCTTACAGCAGAGAACAGAACTGCAGAACCTCCAAACATCCTGGGACATCATCACCATGGTCACCATTCTTTCAAACAAAACAGCTCTCCATTGTTGCCAAGACCTTTGGCGGGTGATTTAAAACACTCTGACAATAGATAGTTCCCTCTTTCTTAGAGCAGAGGGGACATTTCTCCCCTCCCTTCCTCCAGAAAGACCACTGCAAATGTGATCACTTGTAGTTGATGCATACACCACATCACTTCAATCCAGTCTTTTGGGGCACTGATACCCATTACAGTTGCATGACCATCACCTTATTGATTCTAGAGTCCTCTGAGCTTTCTGCTAGCCTTCTCAGGGCATAATCGACAGTTAATGTGGTTTCATATTGAATCCCCTTGTTGGAGGGCACTCCCTAGTAATGCATTATCAAAAAAAAAAAAAAAAAAAAAAAAAAACTCAAGCCACGTAGGGGTGTCAGTGGAACCCTTTAAAGGCGATTTCCTAATGGAATATTCTGCTACACATTAGAAAATGAGAGCTTTCTTCTGGTGTGATTCTCTCACAGGGCAAACAGGGCAACCATTCAGAGGAGCAGCAGTGTAATCTAGGGTTCCATACTGACACAGCTAAAATTGGATCAGCATTTTATAAAACACAAGTCTTCAGATTCTAATCAATGCCAATTATTTTTTACACAAGCTACAGGATCCAATTTAAAGTTCTTCTGTTTGTTTTTAAGTCCTTATATGGATTGGCGCCATCTTACATAAGAGACTTGCTCCATTTCTATAGTTCTCCTAGATCTCTTAGTTCATCCGATCAATTGCTCTTGGCTGTGCCACGGTCACGGTCAAAGCTCAAAGGTGATCGAGCCTTTGCAGTTGCTGCTCCGAGGTTGTGGAACAGTCTACCTTTGGACAGTAGGGCCGCTTCCTCCATTTCTGTTTTTAAATCTAGACTAAAAACGCACTTCTACCAACTAGCGTTTCCTGGATGAGTGTCATGGTCTGCGTTTCTGTTGTTCTACTGTTTTATACTTTGTGTTGCTTTTTATATGTGTGTTTTATGTTTCAACATGTACAGCACTTTGGTTGTAAATGTGCTTTATAAATAAATTACTTACTTACAAATCAAGCCCTTTATGAATATTAGTTTGCACGATTTTGGCAAATAATTGCCAAATAGATTTTAAAAAATGTGCTTCAAAGAATGTGTGTGAGGTTGCTGGGTTGGTAATCCATGAGCAGGAGTGCTAGGTATGAGATGAAACTGAGCCAAGGCTGCAAGTAAGGGTGTGGTCAAGACTTGTAGGGACTAGATTCACAGGTAACCACTTGCTTTCATGAAATGAAAAAACAAATAACTTTTGGAACTGAATAAAAAGCATTTACTGAAATTGAGCCGTAAATACCCGTAGCCCTTTTTACACAGAAAATATAAGACGTCAATAGGTCACCTTTAGCAGAATATGTGTGGCTTTGAGTCTATAACACGTCTAAATGGGAAATTACTGGGTTGCACCCACTTACATATTTTCCAAGAAAGACTTGGATCACAAATCCTAAACACAACAGATTTAAAGGAATTTGATTTTGCCTTTTTGCACTCTCATTCTTATTCAGCATTTTTATTTAAAGCAAAATATAATTCCTAGCATGAATGGTCAGCTCTGTCATTTCTGAATCACTTCAGTTTTCTTTAGATTCATTGCACTTTCATTTAAAACACATCTCATATGAGCTCTTCCAATATGGTCTGTGCTTTTGTTGCAGGGAAATCATACATCCAGAACAGGGTGCCAGCGCTGGACAGGCCAACACACACTTGCACATTCACCTAGGGCTGGGCGATTTTGCACAAAAAAAAAAAATCTCGATTATTTTAAAATTATACCCGATTGTCGATTACGATTTTTTTTTGTTCACACACACCTAGGGACAACTAAGTCCTGCCAATTTACCATCTGTGTGCTCTTGAAAGGTGGGCAAAAACCAGGAAACCCATACTGACACAGTGAAAAATGAAAATCCTCAAAAAGTGACCAAAAGCAAGGCTTAAACAAAGAACCTCAAAAAGCAGTCATCAAGTATGTTTACATGCAGCCTGATATCTGATTAATAGCTCAATCGGATTAGAATATGTCCATGCATACTACTCAATCAAAATAAACCAGTCAGACTGAGGCCACCCTGAATAAAATTTTCATCCGACGGGTACAGTCATGTAAACACCTGTATCCAAATACATTTCCAATCAGAAATTTTGAGTACGTTCTGCACAGTGGGACTAGCATACAGCTCATGTGCCTCAGAATGTTGCAGGACATCTTCCTCTCGCCCCTTTTTAATATGTGAATGTGAGTCCGCAAGAAATGTAAAGCAATAAAAAAATACAAACACACCAACTGAAAACTCAGGTAACATCCTGCTGCTCCTGTTACTCTGACTGGACTCATGTGATGCTGTCATGTTGTCATGGTAATGTACACTAAGCGTAGCATAAGTGTAGTACAGTTATTCATTACAGTAATATATTTGCTGTAGTACAGTTCACTATATAGTTATTCAACATAGTATCACTATAGTGCAGTTATTCAACATAGTATCACTATAGTACAGTTACTCAACATAGTATCACTATAGTACAGTTACTCAACATAGTATCACTATAGTACAGTTACTCAACATAGTATCACTATAGTACAGTTACTCAACATAGTATCACTATAGTACAGTTACTCAACATAGTATCACTATAGTACAGTTACTCAACATAGTATCACTATAGTACAGTTACTCAACATAGTATCACTATAGTAGTTACTCAACATAGTATCACTATAGTAGTTATTCAACATAGTATCACTATAGTACAGTTACTCAACATAGTATCACTATAGTAGTTACTCAACATAGTATCACTATAGTACAGTTACTCAACATAGTATCACTATAGTAGTTACTCAACATAGTATCACTATAGTAGTTACTCAACATAGTATCACTATAGTACAGTTACTCAACATAGTATCACTATAGTACAGTTACTCAACATAGTATCACTATAGTACAGTAACCTAGTATAGCATCACTATAAAACAGTTATAGTGTATAGTGTTATAGGGTCATTATAGTGTAGTCAGTAATCACTGTAGTACAGTACAGTTAGTACAGTTACTCAGAGTACAGTACAGAGTACTCACCACAGTACCAACTAAATCACTAACCTATTTCTCAATAAATGTTAGTTATCCACTACAGTACAGTTAGAAACTACAGTAATGTATTCATTGTGGTACAGCTATGTACTGAAGAACTAAAGTATAGTTATTCATTACACCAGTTATTAACTATAATACAGTTACACGTTATATTCACGTCTGTTTGTAGCAAGTAAGACCAGAATGGAGAAAACCTAACTTACACTCCTCATGCATATTTGGGCTTCACAATATTGTCTGAGAAGCAGAGAAGCAAACTATGATTTCCTAACAGTGAGCACTCATGTATAATACACAGCGTGAGCCAAACCGAGAGGGCATGTGTTCAACAAGATTTTTTTCAACCAAAAGAGAAAAGCCTCAGTGGAAACAAGTGCTTATTACGCAACACATCCGATGACATCTGCTTCGTTTCAGCCATATGTTGTTTACCAACTACCCTATACAGAATATGCCAAAAGCATGGGCGTGGTCCTGTAATGCGGATCTACAGAGTATATTTCTGACTACACACAGGTTGTGAACAAAGGAAGAATGTCCACCATATCCTGAATTTGACTAGTTTTTACTTCATAACAGCAAAACATATGAAGTCTCCACTACAGAAGCAACTTTTATCATAGTGTGAAATTAAAAAAATATATATTCATCTAGCTCCTGTATTTATGAGAAGAAAACACCGTGTTTGTATGTACATGTGGTTAAACAAAGAAAAAGGTGAGGGTACATGGGAAAAGCAAACAGACCCTACTACATTGTTGCTGTATTACCTAATACCTATTATTTTATTCAACATGCTGAATAATGCACTCAGTTTTGAAGACTCCTTTATCCACACTGGCATCATGCCCATTACATGCCCATGCTGTATTTATGTCGAATTGCTAAGATGACAAACATGTTTCTGCTTTGATCGAATGGGAAGTCATGGATCGGCAGCCTGACAACCCTCAAAACAAGTAAATATTAAGGCCTAGGCGGGGTGCTCAGGTGGCATAGCAGTATATTACGCTAACCCACCACCGCTAAGATCCGGGTTCAAATCTCAGCAGTGCTATTATTCGACATGATTGGCTATGTCCAAGGTATTACTGCATCACTCCCAGGGTTTTAACCCTGACCAAGATTTGAATCTCAACTGGGTTTGGTTGGCCAGGCATCTGCACAGACATGATTGGTTATATCCATTGGCTACATCCAGGGTATTCCTGCCTCACACCTAATGTTTCAAGCCTGACAAGGATAAAGCAGTTGATGAAAATGAAATGAAGAAGAAAAATTAAGGCTGGGCAAAATAACACAATGATTAAACGGTGTTTGTTAGCTGGGCAGGGATGGGCTACAACATCGGACTAGGGCAAGTCTCATGGGCTGAACAAATGCACTGATATAGAGAGATAATAGACCCTGAGTATTGAAGTGCAGACTGCATTGCTGTGTCACTGCCTGTAAAAAGCCTATGAGCTGCAGTTTAAGAACACCAGCAGCAAGATAAGGATGTTAGCATTGTGATTAGCCTTTTCTGAGTAGTGTGGGTTCACCAGATGTTAGTCATTTTATAGTCAGTAAGTAGATTTATAATAATCAGCTATACTAATCAAACAAACCATTTTGTCACTGGTAAAAATGCTACAGATATGCCGGGGCAAACATTCCATTCGTCAGTCAGTCCCGATTTGATAAACTTTTGACTGTGTGACCTTAGCAGAGGCACATGGACTCGTTTCTGCTCTGTTAACTCGGGTCAACAAATTCCTCAAAGTCTTTGACGTGCAAAACTCCTCTCCATGTTCTCTCAGAGCTTCCAGTAAACCATATTTAGATACTGTGCTACAGGAAGAAGATTTAAACGCCACACACACCACACACACCACACACACCACACACACCACACACACACCACACACCACACACACCACACACACCACACACACCACACACACCACACACACACCGTTTCTAGCATGCAGATTGTGACCAAAGTATTTATTTATTATTAGGTAATATCCAAAGTCTAAGGCCATGCTGTTGAACACTAACTTGTACCCACACAAACACAGACAGCCGGACTATTGTGCAATATAATACACTGGAAATGTTTAAAGCAAAGTGACACTTCACTGCTTTCATGAGGGAAAGTTAAAATGATACATGAAAATTAATACATTTAATCACCTCAGTAAAAGGAAGCTGAGCTGACAAAGCATCAGCATAAACACTTCAGCCAAGAGACAAAAACGCCTCAGCCTATCCACTCCCACTGCGTCAAAGCCTGTGTGTGAGATTTATTAGTTTCAATAACCACAGTTAAAGTGAAGTGGACTATTTAACCCTACAGTTGTGCTTGTTCTGGGGACTACCCAGGAAATCACTGGGCAGAGGGCAGTACCCATGACAGAACGGTCCATAACAAGTTTTATACACTAGCTCAGTTATTTACTCATTTAAACCTACAAGCAGCGTTTACAGCATTTACAGTATCCAGTCAACCTGCTGGCATGTCTTCGGAAGAGAGAAGGAAACTGAAATATCCAAGGTTTACCCACACAGACATAAACAAAGCATACAAAACCCACATGTGATCTTTAAACTACTCATATTAAAGAGGAAAGATCACAATTGGCTTATTTTGGTTCCAAAAACGTCACTGGATGATTAATCCATTAGATTTGGGCTGATCTGGGTGAGCAATTGTAGAACTTTAGCCATGACTGTTTTTGCCCACTTCATTCATTCAAATTAACTTCCTAAATTAGTCTAGGAAACCAAATAAGATTCTACCTGCTTATAGTTTTTATGAAAAGTTTGTCAATATATCAAAGTTGTTTTAAGCAATCTTAGCTAACTTAACATCTGTAAATTTAAACACTTAAGTATAAAAACATTTACACCATCTACCCCATAGAACCCAGCTTCACAAATGACTGCAAACCATGTCACTAAAGATATTAAATACAATTTGAAAATTGAAATCAACACAGCAAAGCAGTTGAGCTATTTATCAACATCAAAAAAATAATACAATATATTACATATATTTTAGTATATTAGTTTCTTGTATATTAAATCTTATCCTGACAACATAAGTGCAGATATTATAAGATGATCAGCTGAATTTTACCTTCATTCTGGATCATGATGCAAAATATCCACATCAAAAAAACCACACACACACACACACACACATTTGCTGCTGTAAACTTTACTCTCTTATTTAATAGGAGGACATTTTTCAATTTTGAAATGCCATTATGAACATTGAAATAAAAATAACTGTTGTACCATGATGCATTATTCATTGTGCTCTTGCATTCAATTTTGTACTTTCATTTCATTTTACAATGTAAGAAGCCAGGTTGATTTATGGTGCACATCTAACTTGTAAAAATGTTTTATATTCGGACTAAAACATATATCTTATTTAGCTTTGTTACATTATAAAATAAAATAAATGTAGGCCTAATAATTAATGGCAACTGTGTCGGCAATAGTCAGCGACAACTTGATAATCTTGACAGGCCTGTAGCAATGGTATTGGTGGAAAACTAGACGCATTGCATTTCAATAGTAATAGATTCGTTGTGATGTAATTAAACTAAATATTGTAACTATACTGTCATTTCAACCCAATTTAGTTGTGTCCCTAATCTGTACAAGCTCAAAATTCCCTCTAGCCTTTACTAATCAGTCTGCCAATATCCTACGAGGCAGAGAAAATGATAAGCAAATAATTTGTCATCAGTCAAGATGAAAATGACAAACAAGCCAACCATTTTAGTGATTTGTATAAAGACTAAATAATCCGTATTTTTATCCACCTCAATTATAATATTTCAAATGATGTCTTATTGTTAAATCAAAGCACTTTATGTCTTTTTAATTTCATTTCATTTCATTAATGCTTTTGGCAACTGATTTATTTTAGGTTGTAAACACTTTTGTTGGTCTCAACTACACACAAGAACATTCAGTGCTTCAGAAGATGAAGTCAGACAGGCCTTGAGATCACTACCACATAAAGAACACCACAGGAATTGATCACATCACAACAGAAATATCTCAAGATTCTGAAGATTTGGTTAAACTGATGACAACAAATCTGGAAAACTACCCAGTGCTGGCAGATAGAAAGAGGTCAGTTCATCCCAACACCAAAACAACGAGTGTGCAACTATCATTCAATCTCCCAAATATCACACACCAGTAAAATTATGTTGAAGATCATTCAATGCAGACTACAGCCTTACATTAAAAGAGAACTGCCAGATGTGCACGCTGAGAAAATAGCAGAGAAGATATCATTGCAGATGTACTCTGGATTACAGAAAAAGCCAAGGATGTTAGGAAGAAAGTTAGCTTGAGCTATGGTGATAACACAAAAACAAGGACTGTCCTCAGGTAGATGGGAGCACCAAAGCATCTCATCGTTCTAATGAGGAATCGCTACACTGATCAACAAGTCTCAGTCATGACAGAAAATAGACAAACATGTACACTGAACATGTAATGAGAGAAGAAGAACCAGAGGAAGATGAAAGAAGAAAGCATCCAAGATTGGTGGAGGAAACATTGATCAACTTGAATATGCGTAAAAACAGTCAGAAGATCTAATAGCCTATGTAAGGAAAGTTTAAGAAAAGAGTGAAGAAGACAAAGTCATGATATCAGGAAAGACCATAAGCTTTATGAGCGATAAAGATGATGTCAAAGTTGTTGACAGCGTTTGTCTGCTTGGATCAATTATTAACAGCAAAGAATCCATCAGTCAGGAAATAGCATAGCATAACATAGACTGGCCTTTGGCAGACCAAGAATAAAGGAACTGGAAATATCCTTATATGTAAAGAATAGTCTCTCCAAGCAAAGATCTGAATTGTAGGCCTATAGTCTTCTCTGTTGGCCTTTAAGGATATGAAAGCTGGACAATCAAAAAGCAGACAGGTATACCAATACCTTTGAACTCTGGTGTTGGCAAAGACTTTTGTGAGGAGGCAGAAAAGCACAAACAAATGGATCCTCAAATTAAATCTAACCTTTCACCTAACCTTCCACATAACCAAACTAAAATGATCTTTATGTTGGACACCACTGGAAAAGAAAACTATGCGTGGAAGCGATGACGGCATAAGAGAAAGATAAAAATAGAGGACCAATGAACGAGCCATTAAGAAGCCTGAAGACCCAAAGAGAAGACAGGATGTTCTGGAGAAACACTATCCATATGAGCCAGCAATCAGAATAGATTTGATGGTACTTATCAATGCATATACATTAAATAAGCAAATAAATGTGTAAATATTGCTAATGAAATCTTTTCACCGTGAGTAATACATAATAATAAATATGATGATTATTTATGATGTCAGTCAACATCAGACATGTTCATATTACAAAATATCACAAATGCAGTATTAGTTCAGTACTTAATGTACTGGACTATTGTTCGTCACACCACCTGATGCCCCACCACCATTTAGTTTCCGCTGTTGGACCCTTGAGTATTTGATTGCCCCTGTATTTGATTGCTTTAAATGTCAAATCTGCTAGAAGGCCAGAACTGAACTGAAATATGCCATTCTATATTAACATAATGATTATACACATTTTTGAATAATTGTCATATGTCACTAATTACTTTTTCTATTGCTACTCATTAACAAGTATTTTCTCTGCTATTTCTTGTTAAAGCTGCAGTACGGAACTTTGCCTTTACTATTAATGAAAGCAGCAGCATTAGCATGAGTCAGCAGGAAAAACAACACTCTAAAACAGGGTGAACAAGAGCGACTACAGTCACCCAGGAAAATCTTAAATATTCATTAAAAGGTTTAGCTATCATGTCAGAATTTGTCTAACTTTGGTGCTACATAAATATGTACTGACTTGCCCCTTACAACTATCTGATTACTCTGTGGTAGACATTAACCACACAAATTACTTTTTTTTTAAAGTTCTCTCATAATGACTGCAGTATGAGCCGAGTCTCGATATTCTTAATTTACAGCCATACAGCCTATTTTCTCAATTTTGTTTTCTTAATGGTGTTGGATACATTTGTTGCTAAGACTTCAGCATTGGTAAATGTTGTCTTACTAATGATAGTAATAATAAGTAATAATGTCCTTAAGTATTGTGGAAAATATTCATAATACTCATCAGTAAAAGACTTGCTCAGTGCTGTGATTTCCTGTTACTAAATTATATCTAGGAGTTTGTCAATAAAGTTCTATTGATAATGAAGTCCTACTATATCCTACAAAGCCACAAAATCATTTGCTACCAATTTGCATCAACTTGTGAAACGTTAAAATGTGAAACAGACTAACTATTAATAATCAGAAATGAAGATGTATGGACATGCCAAAAAGTCTTGTGTTACTAGTGGGACGTGTGCAATTCTTTATGGATGTATCATGTTTTTACACATATAATCACATTTTTAAATGGAAACGCCATGTTACGAAAGAAAAGATCAAGAATAAATGAGGGATGTATGAAGGAGACGTATCAGATTATGTTATGAGTAAGAAGTATGTAAGCAGGCTATAGACTAGAAGATTGAGATATGGATTGGGGGGGGGGGGTGTTGAGAAGTATAGGGCCATGCTATTGATGCGAGTTATGATGAGTACAGTGAGTATAGTTAAGTATTAAATAAAACCTTGTTGTTAATAAATAGCACATGAACATATGGGTGAGAAGTATAAGAAGTTATAAGGGCATGTTATGGGCGCAAAAATGACGTGTGATATGAAAGAGTTGTTTACATTTACAATTTCAGCATTTAGCAGACGCTTTTGTTCAAAGCACCGTACAATACTGTGACAGTATACAGTCTAAGCAATTGAGGGTTAAGGGCCTTGCTCAAGGGCCCAACAGTGGCAACCTAGCAGTGGTGGGGCTTGAACCAGTGACCTTTTGATTACCAGTCCTGTACCTTAACCTCTAGGCTACAACTGCTTAGTTTAATTTTGAGTTATGATATAGATAGGAAGATGAAAATATGTTATGATTAGTTATGTTATGATAAGTTTAAGGACTTTATGGGTGGCAAGCACGAACCATGATATGAATGAGAACTATAGGGGAATGTAAAAGCATGTGATGGGTGGGTGAGAAGTACATAAACCTGTTATTGATGAGAAATAACAGCATGTTATGAAAATAAGTATACATGTTATTTATAAAGTGAAGGATGGGCTACATTAGGAATAGCAATAGCACTGCAAAGAGCTCTGCGCTTTTACCATTAGCACACATGACAGTCATGGCTAGTAATAAGCTAGCCTAGCATCATTGTAGTGCTGGTAAATGTTTTAATGTGGAAAGCTAACAGAGTATCAAGCACTGTCGACTGTGGACAGAGAAAGGAAGTTTAAAAAAAAAAACCGTCTAATATATGACTGGGCCTGAAAGCCTGTGGGAAAAGGGAAAAGGGAAAAGGGAAAATGGAAATGCAGACACTAACACTCCGTACATATGTTATCTGGACGACACAGACTTTTATAGAGGTACTTTTCTTCACAACACCTAGTTTAAACTTAAACCACGGGAAAGTACTTTAGTTGGTTTTATTCAAGCCGAAAGTGTTAAAAAAGAAACAAAAAAGACTCGTACATACCACCGCATTCACGTTTGTCTTTTTTCCATTCGGGTTCACTCCTATTCTTTTCTCTAGCTTCACCAAACCGGCTCGACCAAAACAGGACACACGGTTTCTCCTTCAATAATGTAATTATCTCCCAGTGTAGCACTTCTCCTCACCGACCGTCCTGCTTTACCTCCATTTCCAGCTAACAACAAAAGTTTCAGCGCGGTTTTACCGACCGTCGTTCCGTCCTAGCGAGGAAAACAGAAACAATCCAGCAGCAGCAACAGCGGCGGAGCAGAAAAACAATCCGGAATGTCCGGATCTCAGACTGGATTTAGTGCTGCTGAGGGTGAGAGAGGGAGGAGGAGGAGGAGGAGGAGGAGAATAAAACCCGCCTCACTCACTCACTCACATCAGATTCAGGCTTGTGTTTCTACACTCACTCACTCACTCACATCAGATTCAGGCTTGTGTTTCTACACTCACTCACTCACTCACATCAGATTCAGGCTTGTGTTTCTACACTCACTCACTCACATCAGATTCAGGCTTGTGTTTCTACACTCACTCATTCACTCACATCAGATTCAGGCTTGTGTTTCTACACTCACTCACTCACTCACATCAGATTCAGGCTTGTGTTTCTACACTCACTCACTCACTCACTCACATCAGATTCAGGCTTGTGTTTCTACACTCACTCATTCACTCACATCAGATTCAGGCTTGTGTTTCTACACTCACTCACTCACTCACATCAGATTCAGGCTTGTGTTTCTACACTCACTCACTCACTCACTCACTCACATCAGATTCAGGCTTGTGTTTCTACACTCACTCACTCACTCACATCAGATTCAGGCTTGTGTTTCTACACTCACTCACTCACTCACATCAGATTCAGGCTTGTGTTTCTACACTCACTCACTCACTCACTCACTCACATCAGATTCAGGCTTGTGTTTCTACACTCACTCACTCACTCACTCACATCAGATTCAGGCTTGTGTTTCTACACTCACTCACATCAGATTCAGGCTTGTGTTTCTACACTCACTCACTCACTCACATCAGATTCAGGCTTGTGTTTCTACACTCACTCACTCACTCACATCAGATTCAGGCTTGTGTTTCTACACTCACTCACTCACTCACTCACTCACATCAGATTCAGGCTTGTGTTTCTACACTCACTCACTCACTCACATCAGATTCAGGCTTGTGTTTCTACACTCACTCACTCACTCACTCACATCAGATTCAGGCTTGTGTTTCTACACTCACTCACATCAGATTCAGGCTTGTGTTTCTACACTCACTCACTCACTCACTCACTCACATCAGATTCAGGCTTGTGT
>NC_086007.1:8989299-9026799 GCF_030014385.1 Trichomycterus rosablanca
GATAGGATAAGACAAGTCAAGATAGGTAAGACAAGACAAGATAAGATCAGACAAGATAAGATAGGATAAGACAAGAAGAAGAAGAAGATATCCTTTATTTGTCATATATACATATACAGTTGTACAGTACAATGAAATTCTTTCTCAGCATATCCCAGCTTGTTTGGAAGCTGGGGTCAGAGCACAGGGTCAGCCATCGTACAGCGCCCCTGGAGCAGACAGGGTTAAGGACCTTGCTCAAGGCTACCACTGTCCCTAAGACAAGATAGGATAAGATAAGACAAGATAAGACCAGACACAATAAGATAAGATAAAACAAGACAAGATAGGATAAAATAAAACAAGATAATATAAGATAAGACAAGACAAGATAAAATAGGATGAGATAAGATAAAACAAGACAAGATAAGATTAAACAAGATAAGACAAGATAAAATAGGATAAGATAAGATAAAACAAGACTAGATAAAATAAGACAATACCAGGCAAGACAAGATAAGATAAAACAAGATAGGACATAACAAGACAAGACAAGACAAGACAAGATAAGATAAGACCAGATCAGATAAAACAAGATAAGACAAGATAAGATCAGATAAGACAAGATAATATAAGACATAACAAGACAAGACAAGATAAGACAAGACAAAATAGGATAAGATAAATAAGATACAACAAGACAACATAGGACAAGATAAGACATGATGAGATAAGACAAGACAATATAAGATAAGATTTTTTACATATATATATATATATATATATATATTTTATATGATATATAATATACGAGGGATCTTCAAAAAGTTTCCTCACTTTTATAATTTAGTTGGAAACGGTGAGGGCGGGAGTAGTAGTAATTGGTCGTGTCTTAGAGACGGAGAGAGAGCTTATAGTCCGAATTTAGATCCATCTGATTTCCACCTTTTTGGATGCTTAAAGAAGCTTTAAGGGGAACAAGTGATGTCATTAGTTTTTGAAATTCTTTATAGAGTTAAAAAGTGCAGAAACTTATTGAGGAACCCACGTATTACATAGCAAACCAACAACTCAAAATCCAAAATGTTTCTCTTTAGCTCTGTTTGGTTGTATTGTTAATCAGTTTACTTAATCATCAGCTTCATAAATAAAATAATTAACACACATTATCTATTGTTACTTCATATTCTAATTTCTTTTCACATTGGAATACAAGCGCATCCTGTTTTGTTGTAGCATTAATCAATTAAGAACTCACACACACCTCATCCTGATCTGTAATCCCGTAATAAAGTCAATGTATTCTGGGCCGGGTGTGATACAACGGCATCAGTATCAGCTGGTATCTCTTCATCAGGCAGAAATTAAATCTATAAAATTGATTTTGCATGTGTGTTTGCTCATGTCGACAATAATTACAACCCCTACCACGAAGCAGCACGCAGAAAACCTACTGACTCAAAGGCAACTCAAAGACGATATAACACACCCGACGCCTGTCATGTGCATTACAAAGCACCGGAGTCTTAGAGGAGCGCGGTGCCTCGTCACCATCTGTGCTATGATTTCCTAAAAACAAGTTTGTGCAGAGAGCTATTGGGGATCGGGGGGAAGATAAAAGATTGTCAGATGAACGAGGTGTTTGAAAATGATACTGTTCTAACCTTACCCCATCTAAAAAGAATGTTTACCTGAGCTGTGCATACAGTGAGTATACACTGATCAGCCATCTGTCTATTTTATCAGCTCCACTTACCATAGAAGCACTTTGTAGTTCTACAATTACTGACTGTAATTTCTGCTGCATTCAACATGTGTACTATAAGTACCTACCATCTGGACATGTTTAATGTCTCCCTGACTGTGACGGGAATCATCCAGATGTTTTGGTTTATCAGTAAACACTGATCAGTCATAACATTAAAACCACCTCCTTGTTTCTACACTCACTGTCCATTTTATCAGCTCCACTCATCATATAGAAGCACTTTGAAGTTCTACAATTACTGACTGTAGTCCATCTGTTTCTCTACATACCTTTTAAGCCTGTTTTCACCCTTTTCTTCAATGGTCAGGACCCCCACAGGACCACTACAGAGCAGGTATTATTTAGGTGGTGGATCATTCTCAGCACTGCAGTGACAATGACATGGTGGTGGTGTGTTAGTGTGTGTTGTTCTGGTATGAGTGGATCAGACACAGCAGCACTGCTGGAGTTTTTAAATACAGTGTCCACTCACTGTCCACTCTATTAGACACTCAGAGACGATCGCTCATCTATTGCTGCTGTTTGAGTTGGTCATCTTCTAGACCTTCATCAGTGGTTACAGGACGCTGCCCACAGGGTGCTGTTGGCTGGATATTTTTGGTTGGTGGACTATTCTCAGTCCAGCAGTGACAGTGTGGTGTTTAAAAACTCCATCAGCGCTGCTGTGTCTTATCCATTCATACCAGCACAACACACACTAACACACCACCACCATGTCAGTGTCACTGCAGTGCTGAGAATGATCCACCACCTAAATAATACCTACTCTGTAGTGGTCCTGGGAGAGTCCTGACCATTAAAGAACAGCATGAAAGGGGCTAACAAAGCATGCAGAGAAACAGATGGACTACAGTCAGTAATTGTAGAATTACAAAGTGCTCCTATATGGTAAGTAAAGCCGATAAAATGGACAATGTGTGTAGAAACAAGGAGGTGTAGGTTTTTCAGCTGCTAGCTGCAAGTTGACATATAGGTAAAAAAGGTAAGTAACTTAAAGTAAGCTCAACCAAACGGTTGAGCAGACCATTAAAGGGTTAAGTCAAGTTACCCCAGAAGTAATACTGTTTTGTTTAAAAATCTATGAAATAAGGCCGCTCAGGTGGCGCAGCGGTAAAACACACGCTGGAACCAGAGGCAAGGCAGAGCTGAGATTTGATACAATGTATTTGAAATCTCAGCTCTGCCTTGCCGGCTGAGGCTGAGCGGCTACATGAACAACGATTGGCCTGTTGTTCATATGGGCGGGACTAAGTCGGATAGGGTCTCTCTCTCATGACAATTACGACCTCTGCTGGCTGATTGATGGCGCCTGCACAGAGATGAGAAATGAGTGCTCTTAGGATGTGTCCCTCTGTACACGCAGCTAGGCTGCACTGCACTCGTCAAAAGTGTAGGTGATGATGCATACGGCCATGTGTCGGAGGGGCATGGGTTAACTTCGTTCTCCTCAGTCAGAGCAGGGATCGGCATTGGTGGAGAGGAAGCATGATGCAATGGGGCAATTGGACGCGCTAAAAAGGGAGGAAAAGGGGAGAAAATGCATAAACAAAATAAAAAAATCAAAAAAATCTATAAAATAAGAGAGACAGTTGAAAGTAGTTGAATTATTTTTTACAGCACTGTAGCAGTTGTGTCCCGTCACTCCAAACAATTTATCTGCAGATAAGCCAATGCAAATAGGAGAGGAAGAGTGAGGTAAAGGGAAATTACATTTACTGTCAGCACTTCCAGCTTTTGTATTCCAACTTTTAATGCAGGCACCTGAGCATTTTCTTCCAACACTTTAATTACTATCTGTAGCCAAGCGAGATGTCTCATCTCCCCAATGCTTTCAGCTTGAGACAGGGCACAGCAGAAAGAAGCAAGCACTCTTAATTAGCTGGTTTCTTCAGCCTATAAATAGGCAGGTGTGTCAATGCTAAACGCAAAGCTTCCTGATGATCCATTCTGGGCTTAACTTTAAGAGCCACCGTTGTCCAGAATGAAGCATCTGTAAAAAATGAGCTTTAATTTTAGGGTGAGCGCATTGCCGAAATCCGCTGCATCACAGAGAGGATGTTATCTCTCATCTTTTAATGCAGCTGGACTACTTAGAGTGCATGTTGAAGAGTTTCTATTTATAAAGGCAATGACTAATTCTATCAAGTTGAAGTTTTCATTGAATTCTGCATCATTTTTTTTCTCTAAATGATTGGACAGTCTGCTTGTTTAAAAATATACATTCAGAAACATACACAATATGCATATAACTGTATGTGGGCATCTGTTCTTGCTCTTTGCACAGTGCAAAGCCCATAAAACATGAAATGGTTTAACAACGTTGGTACAAAGGAGCTCAGGTGGCATGAACAGAGCCCTGATCTTAAGGCAAGAGGACCCTGGACAGGGTGCCAATCTATTTCAGGGCCTTGGTCATTCCCCTCCTCAGACACCCAGCTGATCAATACCACTGCTATAGTAGATAGCAGTTGGATGGATGGATGGATGACTAAATGGATGGATAAAGGGATAAATAGTTGGATAGATAGATGGATGGGTAGATAGATGGATGGATAAGTGGATAGATGGATAAATGGTTGGTTGGATAGATAGATGGATGGATAGATAGGTGGATAAATGGATGGATAAATGGATAAATAGTTGGATGGATGGATGGATGGATGGATGGATAAGTAGATAAATAGTTGGATAGATGGATGGATACGTGGATACATGGATAAATGTTTGGATAGATAGATGGATAGATGGATGGATGGATGGATAAGTGGATAAAGGGATAAATAGTTGGATAGATAGATGGTTGGATATATAAATGGTTGGATAGATGGATGGATGGATGGATGGATGGATGGATGAATGGATGGATGGATGGATGGATGGATAAATGGTTAGATAGATAAATGGTTGTATATTTGGATGGATGGATGGATGGATGGTTGGATAGATGGATAGATTGATGAATGGATGGATGATAGATAGATAGATAGATAGATAGATAGATAGATAGATAGATAGATAGATAGATAGATAGATAGATAGATAGATAGATAGATAGATAGATAGATAGATAGATAGACAGTTTTAAAAATAGATTAACTAAAGATAGATATCTTTCATTTTCTTGAGAATCAATAAAGTATTTATCTATCTATCTGGATGGATGGATGGATGGATGGAAATGGTTGGATAGAGAGAGAGAGAGGTTTGGCAGTTTTAGCTGGTTATATACAAGTATTAATCTTGGTATAATGCTCGGATTAGAAACAGTACTGCATATGTAAGTATCAGCTTATAAAGCCAGTTTATAAATACTGTATAATGGAGCACTGATAGGAAAATCAGGATTTGTGATGGTTGATGTGGTGATAAATAGTTAATGAAGCATGTGTTACCAGAAACACTTATGTAATTTTGAGTCATGCAGCTAAATTGGTCCTATTCACACATTTTGTTATGACTAATTGAAGAGTTCATTAAACAACTCAATGTCACTTGAATTAATGTTGTTTAATGATGCTAATATATTTTCTGTTTCATGCTTTCATTGACAGGCAACAGCTTATTTAATTCCATAATATTAATGAATCGGTTTAAAGCATTATGTACTATGTATTTATGTGCAGAAGTAGTCTAGCTAGCTATTAAATATTGTACATAACTGGCATCCCCTCCTGTCTGGATCCCGGCCAGTGCAAGCAGTGATCTTGACTTCTTTTGTAGTTTTATTAGTTAAAGGTGTTGTATTAATCTCTCACAATCACGGTAATTATGCATTAACCTCACACAAGCAGTCTAGCTAGCTATAAAAGCTATAAAAGTTAATGAGCTCAGTGGTTCTTTTGTGCATAACCAGCATCCCCTTCTTTCTGAATCCCAGCCAGTACAAGCAGCGATCTTAAATTCTTGTATTTATTTCTCACAATCACAGTCATCTTTCATTAAGCCTCACACAAGTAGTCAAGCTAGCTATAAAATAGAAGTTATTCATCTCAGTGGTTCTTTTGTACATAACTGGCATTCTCTCTTTACTGAATCCCGGCCAGTACAAGCAGTGATCTTGACTTGCATTGACTTCACATGTATTAAGCCTACACAAAAGTTTGTTTGTTTGTTTATTAGGATTTAACATCATGTTTTACACTTTTGGTTACATTCATGACAGTAACGGTAGTTACTCATTACACAAGGTTCATCAGTTCACAAGGTTATATAAAACAAAGTCATGGACAATTTAGTGTCTCCAGTTCACCTCACTTGCACGTCTTTGTATTGTTGGAGGAAACCGGAGTACCCGGAGTAAACGCACGCAGAAACAAAGAGAACATGCAAACTCCACACAGAAAGGACCCGGACTGCCCCACCTGGCGATCAAACCCAGGACCTTCTTGCTGTGAGGCGACAGTGCTAGCCACCCTTACACAAAAGTAGCTTTAAAATAGAAGTTATTTAGCTCAGTGGTTCTTTTGTGCATAACTGGTATCACTTCCTTCATGAATCCTGGCCAGTACAAGCAGTTATCTTGACTTCTTGTGTAATTTTATTAGTTAAAAGTGTTATATAAATTTTTCACAATAACAGTCATCATGCATGACGAATATGAATACCTTTAATTTCATTGTAGATTCAGTGTGCTCTCCTTAGGACATAGAGTATATATTGTATATATACTGTATATATATATATATATACAGTATATATATATATATATATATATTAGGGCTGTCGACGTTAACGCGATAATAACGCATTAACGCAATCTCAATTTAACGCGATTAAAAAAAATAGTGCCGTTAACGCAAATTCTATTTGGCCCTGCGAGTCATCCGTAGTTCATGTTGAGACTTGCCAGCGTTTTTCATTTGCGGTTTGTTAACATAATGTAACCGAGCGTGTAGTGATGCACTCGCTTAATAAAGAAATAAATACACGGTATATTCACAAGTTGTCGGGAGCAGAACACTTTTATTAACTTATTCTGTTACCGTACCAGACAGCTGGAGTTATCACGTTAGCCAAGCATGCTAGTCCATGAACTATGGAAGCCCCAAAGGGTCAAAACACACTCACTTCGTGTAGAAACGTCCATCAAATGTCACGATACAACCACAGAAAAGTCTGTTACAATAACTACGCCTTATCCCACCTAAAGCACCGCTGATCTACAATATTTGGAGAAATTCTAACCTACAATCTGACATTTATACGAAGTCAAGGGTCTCTGCTGGATAGAATTACTGCCTAGTATGTGAGTGAATTACAGTTTTCTCTTGTCCCAGCAGTTTTTAACATAAGTACATTTAGCATAAAATGTGTTCACCATTTTAATTGTAACATTTCACTTAAAAATCCTTGTTTTCTTCTTTTTTTTAAAAAATGCGATTAATCGCGATTAACTATATGAAATTCTGAGATTAATCGCGATGAAAAATTTGACAGCCCTAATATATATATATATATATATATATATATACAGTGTATCACAAAAGTGAGTACACCCCTCACATTTCTGCAAATATTTTATTATATCTTTTCATGGGACAACACTATAGAAATAAAACTTGGATATAACTTAGAGTAGTCAGTGTACAACTTGTATAGCAGTGTAGATTTACTGTCTTCTGAAAATAACTCAACACACAGCCATTAATGTCTAAATGGCTGGCAACATAAGTGAGTACACCCCACAGTGAACATGTCCAAATTGTGCCCAAAGTGTCAATATTTTGTGTGACCACCATTATTATCCAGCACTGCCTTAACCCTCCTGGGCATGGAATTCACCAGAGCTGCACAGGTTGCTACTGGAATCCTCTTCCACTCCTCCATGATGACATCACGGAGCTGGTGGATGTTAGACACCTTGAACTCCTCCACCTTCCACTTGAGGATGCGCCACAGGTGCTCAATTGGGTTTAGTCCATCACCTTTACCTTCAGCTTCCTCAGCAAGGCAGTTGTCATCTTGGAGGTTGTGTTTGGGGTCGTTATCCTGTTGGAAAACTGCTATGAGGCCCAGTTTTCGAAGGGAGGGGATCATGCTCTGTTTCAGAATGTCACAGTACATGTTGGAATTCATGTTTCCCTCAATGAACTGCAGCTCCCCAGTGCCAGCAACACTCATGCAGCCCAAGACCATGATGCTACCACCACCATGCTTGACTGTAGGCAAGATACAGTTGTCTTGGTACTTCTCACCAGGGCGCCGCCACACATGCTGGACACCATCTGAGCCAAACAAGTTTATCTTGGTCTTATCAGACCACAGGGCATTCCAGTAATCCATGTTCTTGGACTGCTTGTCTTCAGCAAACTGTTTGCGGGCTTTCTTGTGCGTCAGCTTCCTTCTGGGATGACGACCGAGTTGATGCAGTGTGCGGCGTATGGTCTGAGCACTGACAGGCTGACCTCCCACGTCTTCAACCTCTGCAGCAATGCTGGCAGCACTCATGTGTCTATTTTTTAAAGCCAGCCTCTGGATATGACGCCGAACACGTGGACTCAACTTCTTTGGTCGACCCTGGCGAAGCCTGTTCCGAGTGGAACCTGTCCTGGAAAACCGCTGTATGACCTTGGCCACCATGCTGTAGCTCAGTTTCAGGGTGTTAGCAATCTTCTTATAGCCCAGGCCATCTTTGTGGAGAGCAACAATTCTATTTCTCACATCCTCAGAGAGTTCTTTGCCATGAGGTGCCATGTTGAATATCCAGTGGCCAGTATGAGAGAATTGTACCCAAAACACCAAATTTAACAGCCCTGCTCCCCATTTACACCTGGGACCTTGACACATGACACCAGGGAGGGACAACGACACATTTGGGCACAATTTGGACATGTTCACTGTGGGGTGTACTCACTTATGTTGCCAGCTATTTAGACATTAATGGCTGTGTGTTGAGTTATTTTCAGAAGACAGTAAATCTACACTGCTATACAAGTTGTACACTGACTACTCTAAGTTATATCCAAGTTTCATGTCTATAGTGTTGTCCCATGAAAAGATATAATGAAATATTTGCAGAAATGTGAGGGGTGTACTCACTTTTGTGATACACTGTATATATACTGTATATATATTATTATATATATTTTTATATATATATAAACAAAGTAGTCCGCAAGTAGGGTAAAGCAGTATATGCAGTTAGTCTAGTGGAGAAGCATGCAAAGTGCAATGCTTAATTTTTACATATGGACAGGCATGAATATGTATAAGTGTGCAAATGAGAATATGTGCATATGAGGTAGTAATAGAGGATCCCCGTAGTAGAGGCTCCCGGTTTCCATATAAGGTGTCCCGTGCAATAGTACCAAGGCAATATACCGATGGCATCACCAATGCCATTAACCGTGTAGCAGCTCCGAATACTATTAAATTGAACAAGCCCAACTAAAGAATGCAAGAACTAAAGGGGCTCACTAATGTTATAAGAGCGGCCCTGGAAGGTTTACTGGGAAGATATGCTGCTGACTGCTAGACTATATAAGGTCGCCAGTCCATCACAGGGCAAACACAGTTCCACACACACTCATACCTAGGGATAGTAACAATTTACTATGTCTAGTTGACCTGGCTGCATGTATTTGGACTGTGGGAGGAAACCAAAGCACTCGGGGGAAGCACACACAGACGCAAGGAGAACATGCAAACTCCAAACAGAAAGGACCCGGACTACTCCACCTGGAAATCAAACCCAGGACCTTCTTGCTGTGAGGCAACAGTAGTCATCAGTAGTCAAATCATATAACAAGCTTTACCAGTTAGTGTTTTTTTCCCTCTACAACCCCAGAAATTGTAGAAGAGAATAAATGAAAGTCTAGTAAAATAGGCATCGCAGTAGCACATTGTGACATTACATTGTACGAATTTTCAACCCTGCTGACTCACTTTAAAGCCACAATAGTGTTTTTACACTCTCTTTTCAGCCGTTACTCCGAGCTAAAGCCGTTCCCTAGAAACCAATTTTGCCACCTCATCACAGGGTCAAGTGTTAACAGTACCGTTTTGCTGCTGCAGCTTTAGCAGGCTGAAATTAGTAATTGTATTTTGTGAACGTTTTGCTGTGCCAGCGTTGTCTGGCACAGTCGAACGTCCTGCTATGGTAATGAACCTGATTCTATGCATGAGTGCCATACGAAAAGTGGTCTACACATTTTGTATTCTTTAAATAGCGTTTATGTTTGGACTTCTGAGCTGTTTTACTCTGATTGTTGCACAGATTGCCATTAGGGCCACACACTAAACAAAGCATGTGGTACCTTTATTTTTTAATTACAATTATTATTGTTGTTGCTGTTATTAATTTTGGCCAGTGGGGCCAGCGCCCAGGGGCCCTTGAGGTCAGGGGGCCCCGGGGGGGCCCTGGCCCAAAACATTTTGCGATGCCTATCAACATTTATGATACAATATATTTTTATTTCCGAGGGCCCTCCATTTTAAGGATCCTCTGACTATTAGGGACTTTGACCCCAGGGCCTCTTGGGGCCCCTAGTCATGCTTTTGGGGCCCCTAGCCATGCTTTTGGGGCCCCTAGCCATGCTTTTGGGGGCCCTAGCCATGCTTTTGGGCCCCTTATGAAAATGGATGAGGCGTTGTGGCACTGCTCTGACTTCGACTTCTGGCTATTAGGGGTCCTAGGAAAGAGGGGGGCATATTTTTAGAGGGCCCTGGTTATGAGAGCTTCTACCAGGGGGCCCTAGAGAAGAGCAGGGCATACCATTAGAGGGCCCTTGATCACGAGGGCCCCTGCTATGGGGCCCTTGACTTCCATAGAAGTTGTTTACCATGGCTCCTTGACTTTCTAGGGACCTACAAATTGCCAGGCAAGCTACCATATTTCATAACAGACGTTTTGTTGCAAATATGCGATTCAGGCCCTTACTTAATGTTTCTGAATTTGTATTGTTTCAAAATTATTATGTTCAATTTCTCTTAAGCGCAGAGACACAAATTAATTTAGCAATTTTGCAATTATTTAAATTTAAGACAAGCAATTTCAAGCAGTTTGAATGCATACACACACTTAACTGAGCTATTTGATGTTCTTTTCATGCCTGACAATATGTCCAACAGTGAGCTCACTTTAAAGACTAACTCACTCGCTGCAGCAAAACCTTCAGATCTGAACATGAGCCTGGCAGATGAATTGATACAATACAAATCATTCATAACAGAAAAAGAAAAATGTCCTAGAAAAATGCTCAAAACCATGATAAATTTTAATTTACAGTCAACCTTTCCAAATGTCTACATAGCACTTAGACTTTTTTTGACTGTGCCTATCACAAATTGTGAAGGGGCCCAGACTATCCTTAATCCGTCCTTGGCTAGCAGTAGCTCGGGTGGTTCAGTGGTCTAAGTGAAGCTGGGGCAGCACGGTGACTCAGTGGGTAGCACTGTCGCCTCGAAGGAAGAAGGTCCTGAGTTCGATCCCCAAGCGGGGAGGTCCGTGTCCTTTCTGTGCTGAGTTTGCATGTTCTCCCCGTGTCTGCGTGGTTTTCCTCCGGGAGCTCCGGTTTCCTTCCACAGTCCAAAACATGCAGTCAGGTTAATTGTAGACACTGAATTGCTCTATAGGTGAATGGGTGTGTGTATGTGTGTGCGTGTGTCTGCCCTGCGATGGACTGGTGCCCCGTCCAGGGTGTCACTGTGTGCCTTGCGCCCATTGAAAAACTGGGATTGGCTCCAGCATTTCGGCCGGTGCTATCGGCCGGCCGGACATCTGCACAGACATGATTGGCTATGTCTGAGGGAAATGATGGCTAAAGCCCTGCAATGAAATGCTGCCCTGTCCAGGATGCTCCTGCCTTGCGTCCAGTGCTTCACAGTCCAGTGCTTCACCCTGACAGAGAAAGATATTGATAGAAATTAAGTTAAATTGCTGACAGACATATACGAGGGTTTTTCAAAAGGTTTCCACACTTTTTAAAGCTCTGTTTATTAAGAATTTCAAACACAAATTACATAACTTTTTTACATAGTCACCTTCCGATGCATTTTTCCAGCGTTGTACCAACTTCTTAATGCCATCTGCAAAAAATTTTGTCGGTTGAGTGCATAGCCACTGATCCACCGCTGCTTTCACATCATCATCACATGAAAAGCTTCTTTGAGCATCCAAAAAGGTGGAAATCAGATAGCGCTAAATCCAGACTATAAGCATCTCTCAGTCTCTTAGACACGACCAATTACTACTCCTCCCACCCTCACTGCTTCCAGTTCATACAGTTCAGTATGAATAGTCCATAAAAACATGGGTTGAGGAGTTTAGTATGACTGCACAAAGCCACATCAACTGTATTAATCACAGTTATAAGGAATTAGAATATCAGTAGAGAGTCAGGCCTTCTTGCTCTTATGTTTAAGCTCATGTTCATGGTCAGGTGTCCACACACTTTCGGCCATATAGTGTGTTTCTAAACGAGGCAGATTAATGCTTCTCAGATATTGAAGCTACATTGTGGGAGATAATATACTGTGCTGGATCATTTTGTTCCTCAAGTAACAATAGATGAAAATGCTGCCCCAAATAAAACAATGATCTTTAGGGTCCAGTTATGTAGTCTAATAATGCTTCTGCATTATTGCTTTGCTTTAACAAAAGGTACAAAAGACGTACAAGAAAAGCTTTTATGAAACTTTTTGAATTACTCAGGATATCTGCAATATTTTACATGAAATGAAATGTTATATTAATCCAGGACAGAATAACCGACAAGCACAAATGAAAGTCCAAATTTAGCTTAATTTAGCTTTAATGTTAATTCATCCAAAGTGGTTTACATTTGTGGCCAAATGCAAAGCAAGAGATTGAGGGTTTAGGGTCTTGCACAGGGGCCCAACTGTGACAACTTGGCAGCGGTGGGGCTTAAACCAGCAACCTTCTGATCACTAACCATGTACATTAATCACTGAGCTACCAATGATTTTAATATTAACATTACCGTCCTTGGTGGCTCGGTGGGTAGCACTGTCGCCTCACAGCAAGAAGGTCCTGAGTTTGATCCCCAGGCCGGGCGGTCCGGGTCCTTTCTGTGTTGAGTTTGCATGTTTTAAAGCACATTATGTATTTTAAAGCACATAATTACAGATCATTGTTAAAAGACAAGGCAATGCAACACAGTGGTAAACAGGCGAATGTTAGATTTGGGGCTAACTAGTCACTAGACATTCCCATAACTAACATATGTTTCAGTTCCCAGGTCTACAATACTGATATATGACAAAAAAGTAACCTGACCACTTCGGGAAATGGGCTCACTTGCCTAAGTTTGATAAGTTCCCACTATGTCAGCAAAACCAATTTAAGTTGCACTTCACCCATGAGAGATCCTGGGACATCACCCTTTTCTCCAACTAATGTCCTCTATTAGGACCTTGACTCCTCCTTTCTCTGCGGTCTCATCTGTCCTCACAGGACAACCAGCTTTTCTATCCTTGAAATTGAGGTCTGGAATGAATCTTATCACCTCTCATTAGCCTCATTCCAATTCCGCTCAGCTTCACTTATTGCTCGATGTTACCCTCCTCACACGCCAGAAAGTGCCGTTCCCCTCTTACACGGGGATTATGGATAAGCAGTCGTATTTCACCGAAGTCGATCCCTGACATTCAATTCCAGCGCCGACGGTGGCCGGTTATCTGATGACACGTCCACAGTGTTTTAGCACCGCGAGTGAATTAAGTGTGTGTGGGTACATGCTGGACGTTTATGTTTTCCATTATCCAGGCTTGTAAAGCGCTGTTAAAGTACCAGTTCAATCAAGCCGTTGCTATTATGAGGTTATTTTAATGAGACAGATGGCACCTAAAGTTTAGATAAAATTGCCTTCATCTGAAACATCTGCCTATCAGATTAACTTATTATTAAACGTTCCGGACAGAGGCCAGCCTTTTAAATTTAGAAACTTATAACTGCTAAAAATGGTTTATTAGTTTGGAGAAGCATGTATGTAACTGTGACTGGGCAGTGGTCACTTAGTGGTTAAGGTACAGGACCAGTGATCACTATGTTGCCACTGATACTTTGTACAAGAGCATTTGGTAAATAAAGTACTGGACTATTAATCAAAAGGTCAAGTTCAAAAGCCAGCATCTTTTATGGTATTCATGGTGTAACTCGCACCTCTGTGTGGGCACCGTTAACAATAAAGATTACATACACATTTTGAAGCCAGTTTTTCAGAATTATCCTTGCTTGTGTCAGCCAGACAATACCAAGCCACATTCTGCATCTTACAACAGTGTGACACCATATTAAAGGAGTGCAGATGCTAGACTGACCTGCCTGCAGTTTAGACCTGTCTCCTAAATGTGTGGCACATTTTATAGCACAATATATGACAAATGAGACCCTAGCTGTTGAGAAGCTTAACTTGTAAATCAAGCAAAAATGAGAAATACTGCAACAATGGTGTCGACGGCTTGATTGTTTGAGCCCCATCACCACCAAGCTACCATCCTAAGGCCTTGGGTTGCACCTGTCCATTCAGGCACATTAAGGGGAAAGATTGGTTGTTCTTTGTAACTCTGGCAAGAAACCCATGTTTTATGTTGCAGTGGACACACCACAAAGTTAAATAACTTAGTTAAATAAGACATTTTACACCACTAGGTCAAATTCATATCTTACAAACAAACCCGTACTGGAGTAAGTACGTATTCCAGTTTTCAGTCCCAGAAGAAGAACACTTGCTGTTATAAAAATTCGAAGACATCCCCATACAAGTGTATAGGGTAAAGTAGGGTCTAGTTGGGTTGTTATTACACCATACTGGCAAAGGTACGTTGATAGCCCTCTCAATACTGAGTTTGGTGTTTAACCCACATCCATTACTTATACGTATACAATTTTCATGTTTTACTGCTTCATCCTGATCATAGTAGCGCTGGGTCCAGTTTTCCCAAAATCACTGGGCACAATGCAGTTACATATCTCAGACAGGACACTGGTCATAGTCACGTCTGTACCTACATCCCCAAATCAGAAAGCATCTTTTAAGTGTGGTGAAAAAGAATGGGAACATTACAAAGTGGTAAATGCTTTACTGTCCCAACTTTTTTGGAATGTGTTTCAGGCATCAAATGCAGGAATGGATGTTTATTAATAAATTGAATGAGGTTGAGCAAACAAAATATCTGAAACCAATGAAATATCTCAGGTTCATACTGTCTGCAATGAAATAAAATAAAATCAAAGTAAATGTAAGAAACTCTGTGTTTTTTTATTATTATTATTATTTGCATTTTCCATGCTGTCCCAACTTTTTATGATTTGGGGTTGTAGATTCCCGACCGGCCCGTGGCATGACTAAGGATTTGAACCCTGTATCCCAGCAGTAATTTATATTTGCAGCATTTAGCAGATGCTTTTTATCCAAAGCAGTTCACACTACACAACTGGATCTCTTGTAATCGGGAGTCTTTCAAGTCGGTGTGGCTTTCACACTACACACAGGGGGTTTCACACTACACCGTCTATCACCAACTGGAATCGCAGGCGAGCTTCTCTGGTCTCCCAGACGGCGAACGCAAATCAGGGCAAAAATTGTGTAGTGTGAACTAAGCATTAGGGGCCTTGCTCAGGGGCAACTTGGCAGTGGTGGGGCTTGAACTGGCAACCTTTGATTTTTAGTCCAGTACCTTACCCGCTGAGCTATCCCTACATAACTCTAGCTCCCAATTAATTTTGTAACACACATTAAATGCCAACGATTTTGTGAAAATCATTTGAGAAGGATACTTTCTAGTTCATATGCTTAAATAGGCACAAATCTTCATGGATTCTTGTAAAATCTCTATTTAATGCTTATAGATTTGGAGTGGGCTGTCCAATAAGCTCATGGTCAGGTGTGTACCACATTTAGCCATATGTTGTTCCAAATGAAATGGATTAATGGGTTTTTTTCAGCATGATTAAAGCTACATCGAGGGAGATAATTTACTGTACTGAAACATTTTTTCCTCAAGGTACAATGAATGAAAATCCCCCCCCCCCCCCCCCCCCCAATCCTTTATTGATAAAAATATTATTAAATTTGTAGCTGCCCGCAGGTCCATCGATCTTATCAAAGGTTAAAAATGACTAAGCAGTTACACAGCAACTTGAGCAAATAGGCTCTTCAGTGTGTTTTTTTTTTTTATTCTCTGTCGAACATATAGAAATGGATTCGAGCACAGAGCCTGGTAATCCGCTCAACTATTGTAGAAGAGAATGTACTTTTCCCCCCAAACCTACTCCAAACCCCCGTGCAAAGTGAGCATGACTATATAATCACAAAACATACCCACAGGTATTGCTCCGGAGCCAAAACCCACCTCTCACAATCATTCTTATAATGAATACTCAATTCAGCACCGAAAACATGCCTCAGTGCTTTCACCTTGTCTGTGCCAGGTGTACATCCCTGGCCTACAGAAAAATGCTTTTGATTATGGGGATGTGATGGGATTCGCAGGCGGCGCTCTGAATGTGAGCAGACTGAGGATGAGCACTCAGCCCGGGCGATGTAAATAGGAGCGAGCACTCTGGATACGTGTATGCGGGGATGTGTATTCATGCCCGGTAAATGAAGCATGCACACTTAGAATGCTGGAACAATACATTTAGACACATGCACTCAGCTTGAACTGATTCTCTAAAGCTCTGTCATCAAAAACCCATGAATATGTGCAGGGTCTCGAATCTGATGACAGAAATTTAAGGGCATGCTTGACTGCGAATCGGAGGTTAATGCCTGATCCGAGTTTCTCTGAAATGCAAGCCACCCCCGAAATTTCGAAGGCCGTGAAGCGGAACAGCAAACAGACCTTTATGTTCAGCAAACCGGCTTTGAAATGGGCTGGCTTAAGTTAACACTGCTGAATGTTTCATTCCATATATTGCCCTTGTCAGAGGAAAATCTCCTGGATCTGAGTGGGGTTTTTTCATTGGTCAGTGGGGAATCAAAAACTGTCGCTATAATATTTGGATAAGCAGCAAAAACGTCTGTTTCAATAGCTGTTCCCGATCTGTCTGAATCAATGTGCTGTCCGAAAAACCATCAGCTAGAACCAAAGACCATCAGTAGTCACACAACGTGGCTAAAACTGTTTGGACTCCTGGCCATGGTGGGCATTTCTTTCCAGAATTAACATGAAGAGCATTAATATGAAGTTGACCCTCCTCATTGTAACCATCTGTATCTTATCTTTTGGTGTGTGTCTGTGAGGATAGAATAGAACGCTTTTATTTGTCATATTTACATACACACGTGTACAGTACAATGAAATTATTTTTTCTTATATCCCAGCTTGTTTGGAAGCTGGGGTCCGATTTCAGGGTCAGTCATTGTACAACACCTCTGGAGCCGAGAGAGTTAAGAGCCTTGCTCAAGGGCACAAAAGTGGCTAGCCAGGATTAGAACTCTCAACCTTTCTATTAATAGCCCAAAGCTCTTCCCATAAGGCTACTACTGTCCACCTACTAGGCTACCACTAGGCTTAAAATAATCAGTGAATGTATGAACTGGACTGGTGTACCTAATAAAGTGCTCACTGATATAATATCGTAATATATATTATAATATATATGAATAGGCACTTTATTAGGTACACCTTTCTAGTTCATACATTTATTGATAATTTAGAGCTACACCTACCATACATATATACACTGATCAGCCATAACATTAACAACCTCCTTGTTTCTACACTCACTGTCCATTTTATCAGCTCCACTTACCATATAGAAGCACTTTGTAGTTTTACAATTACTGACTGTACTCCATCTGTTTCTCTACATACCTTTTTAGTCTGCTTTCACCCTGTTCTTCAATGGTCAGGACCCCCACAGGACCACTACAGAGCAGGTTTTATTTAGGTGGTGGAACATTCTCAGCACTGCAGTGACACTGACATGGTGGTGGTGTGTTAGTGTGTGTTGTGCTGGTATGAGTGGATCAGACACAGCAGCACCGATGGACTTTTTAAACACCTCACTGTCACTGCTTGACTGAGAATAGTCCACCAACCAAAAATATCCAGCAAACAGTGGCCCATGGGCAGCGTCCTGTGACCAATAATGAAGATCTAGAAGATGACCAATTCAAACAGCAGTAATAGATGAGCGATCATCTCTGACTTTACATCTACAAGGTGGACCAACTAGGTAGGAGTGTCTAATAGAGTGGACAGAGAGTGGACACAGTGTTTTAAAACTCCAGCAGCGCTGCTGTGTCTGATCCACTCATACCAGAACAACACACACTAACACACCACCACCACGTCAGTGTCATTGCAGTGCTGAGAATGATCCACCACCTAAATAATACCTGCTCTGTGGTGGTCCTGTGAGGGTCCTGACCATTGAAGAACAGGGTGAAAGTAGGCTAAAATAGTATGTAGATAAACAGATGGACTACAGTCAGTAATTGTAGAACTACAAAGTGCTTCTATATAAGTGGGGCTAATAAAATGGACAGTGAGTGTAGAAACAAGGAGGTGGTTTTAATGTTATGGCTGATCATTGTCTCATTGTCTCAATTACAGTCTTGGAGATATAAAAGTGAATGCTGGGTAGCCCCTGTGGCCCAATCAGCAGCTCCAGAGCTCTAGGAATCTTCATGAGTAGCTTCAAAACAGATAATCTTAAAGAAAGTCGGAAGTGCAGGACTATTACAGATGCAAACATCACAATATTTGACTGCAATTTTCTTCGGGATCAATAAAGTGGTATCTTATCTATCTTATCGTAATATTTAGAAATTTAATAACAGCATTTTATAGTGTTTTACAATGGAAAGTAAATGCAAAAAAAATGTGGTCACGCTAAATTTTTTCCTACAGAATTTGGAGCTGGATCATCATACCCATATCATACAATTCAAGCTGATGTCACATACTGAAGTGACCTTCAGATGACCTTAACTCTTTAGGTTATTAAAAAATGAAGACAGCATAATTTGAGCTTTATGTTCCTAGAGGATGCATGTTTAAGCCCCATATTGGTAGCTGTCACGCAGTAGAAGAGGTTAAGTGGTTGGGTGTGTGGGTGTGTCATGAATTATTTACATTATTAAATCTACCAACAGTGTTAATTAATTTATTCATTTATTCATTTCACTAACCGCTTCATCCCTGAAGTTGATCCAGCACCGATCAAAAACATTTTGTACCAAGGGGCAACTTTGGAAAACCAAATTTGCAGTGGGTGTCACAGTCACATCAAAGCAAAAAGGCCCTGGGTTTGATTGCCTGACCATGTTGCCAGGGTTCTTTATGTTTGGAGTTTGGATGTTCTCCCTGTGTCCATGTGGGTTTTCTCCAGGGTTTTGATTTCCTCCCACCTGTCTAAAGACGTGTGTGTGTGTGTGTGTGTGTTTGTGTGTTTGCTCTGTGATGCCCGGCCGGCCTATCCAGGGTGTTTCCTACCTTTTGCCTAATGAATCAGACCAACCGCGACCCTGATCAGAATAAATTGGGTGGGTAAAAGAGACAATGAATAAATGAATGTTTATAAAAGGTGAACCAATGTACCCAAGGAAAATGTATGCAAATGTATGGAGAACATACCAATCTCTTAACAGACACTGACCAAAAGGAAGGATGAAACCCAGGTCCCAAGGACCTATGTTGTTGTGCTTTAGACCTTCACCAGGTGTGTGGCTTTTGTATGCTATAACTAAGGGTCATTATTTATTTATTCATTTTCACTAAATGCTTCATTCTGATCAGGGTTCAGGTGAGTCCAGAACTCCCTAGAAACACCGGGTACAAGACTGAGGTTTAAAATAAATTACATACTACCAAATATGGTGTTCTGTTTGGGGAAGGACTTTTCCTCTTCCAGATGTGCACAAAGCGAGGTGCAAAAAGGAGGATCTTCAGTGACCAACATTGAGACCTTACCTACAGCTGTTTGAATACCCCTGGGATGAATTGAAAAGCCTACTTACATCCATCCCAGAAGAGTAATGGCTGTTATAGCAACAGAAAGGGGTGGGAAGTTGAAAAAGACAATGGCACATCATGTCAGTCCTTAGGGGGATTGGAATGTCCAATAAGCTCTTGGTCCGGTGTCTGCATACTTTATGCCACAGCTTCCACGTGGCTTACCTCACTAATGCTAAAGTTATACCATAATCAGTGTTAAATAAAATGTTTTTGCATGAGTTGTTTTGGGGCCACAAGAACCCCATGCTGTTTAAAAACGATGACATGCTTGCTTTCTAATTATTCCACAAGATTTTGGGTCAATTAGACACACAGGATCTGACCTTAATGATGCCACTACCAGGGCTAACCCATAGATGGCTCCATGTACTCTGTGTACTCTATGTCAGCATTGTGCTCACTGGGGGTCACTTCATTCACTCCATTGAGTTTTGAATTTCACATGCATTGCAGAATAATGGAAAGGCAACTTTAAAATGTGAATGTTGCACCAATTTTGGCAGCCAGGCCGATTTTCAGCAATAGTTACTGGGTTAAAACACCATTTACACCAGTCTTGGGCACCTATGGTAAGACTACAAAATAATGGATTACTTGTAAGGTACATGTGTGTCATTTTCTGCTGGGTCAAACTATAATACAACAACAAGATTATTTATTTAGTGCTGCAGATACGTCTATACAGTACCTTGTAACTAAACATCCCCTAAACTCAAAATCTTTCAAACTCAACACCCTTCATCAAGAAATTTGTACCCTTAAACTCAACGTTTCCTCTAAACTCAACGTGTGTGCGACTGCTGCTTTGTTCAGCGCTCGGCTCGAGCGGTGTGGTAAAATGTCATCAAAGTATGAATACGAGACGAATCTGCATTTGTGTGGAATAATCGTCAAATCCACCATGAAAGCGTACACATGTATCTGTGTTTATCTGGATTTTCCTCCTGTTTCACTTTTAAACTTGTGTTATAGCTCGGGGTTCTGAGAAATTGTAAAAATCAGCTTTTCTGAGAGAGTCTAAAAATCTTATTGTTAAAAAAAAAGCTTAATGTGAGCTAATGTATCAAAAGAATGACATTGAAGCATTAAAACTCTCTTAATTATAACTGCTCATAAGTTCTCTACACTAATTAGGAAGCAAAAGAAAAACAATAAAGAAGTAAAGGTAAAGTGCAGGTTTTATTGTATTTTTTATTGAATTTGAACTGTTTTTCAATTGTATTTCAGTGTTTTTATATTATATTTGTGTTATTTTCAGTGTATAAGTGTCAAAAACAACCCCATTATTTTACATTAGCCTAAAATATATGCAGTTCCATGGGACCATGGAACGCATTAACTGGTTTTCCATTCATTCTTATGGGAAAAATAATTTAAAACTCAACGCCTTTTAAACTCAACGCCACTCCCAGAACCAACTGACGTTGAGTTTCAAGGTACCACTGTATCGCCATTTAACTTTGTGGAGTGGCCACCAAATTTCACTTAAGTAATTATGATCAACTAGAGCTGGTGACCTTTCCATGCTCATATAAATAGGGCTTGAATGCAAGAGTGAGACCAGATCTGACTTTTGGGGGTGCTGGAGCCTATCCCAGCTTTTCAATGGGCCAGTCCATCGCAGGGCAGACCGACATACACACACCCATTCACCTATAGGGCAATTCAGTGTCTACAATTATCCTGACTGCATGTTTTTGGACTGTGGGAGGAAACCGGAGCTCCCGGAGGAAACCCACGTAGACACGGGGAGAACATGCAAACTCCGCACAGAAAAGACCCGGACCGCCCCGTCTGGGGATCGAACCCAGGACGCCTTCAAATGTCGCCTTCAAATGATAACTTATCAAATTAAATGAAATTAAATACAACATGCACTATGCACTTCTGCATTTGGAATTTAACTATTTACATATTGCCAGACCACTTTAATAACCACAAAACACCCTTTTTATCCCCCACAAAGGCCTCAGCTGTAGCCGCACGGCATCATGGGATCCGCTCTGCCCTCCCCGATGACTCAAGCAGGGAAACCGTACTTACCGCTATATGTAAGAACCAGAAAATAACAGATCTTCCAGGATATGGCTGACATCGTCCATAGTCAAGCAAGCTTTACCTCACCATTGAATGAAAGCCTGGCATGTAACAAAGAGATGTTTAAAAGTATTGATTTTAAAGCAAGAATTCCTTAAGGTAACAATTTTGGAGCTGTTTTTTTTCTTGTACGCCAGCTGCTAAACCCATAATGATTTTACGCTTGACTGGCTATGAATAGTCTCCCCGATTTTTTAAATCCATGGTAGATCATGATAGGTCTTTTGTGGTTCTTAAATAACATTTTTGTAGGTTGATATCAAGCAATATAAGGAGATGATTTTATTCATTTATTTTTCTAATTGACCGGAAGTCCAAAGTTTATAAATTACTGGTCTCTTTACCCAAACTGTCACCTTATTATGTTCAGAGGAAATTTGTCCTGATATCACACAACATACACTGATCAGCCATAACATTAAAACCACCTCCTTGTTTCTACACTCACGTTCATTTTATCAGCTCCACTTACCATATAGAAGCACTTTGTAGTTCTACAATTACTGACTGCACTCCATCTGTTTCTCTGCATGCTTTGTTAGCCCTCTTTCATGCTGTTCTTCAATGGTCAGGACTCTCCCAGGACCACTACAGGGCAGGTATTATTTGGGTGGGGGGTCATTCTCAGCACTGCAGTGACACTGACATGGTGGTGGTGTGTTAGTGTGTGTTGTGCTGGTATGAGTGGATCAGACACAGCAGCGCTGATGGAGTTTTTAAATACTGTGTCCACTCACTGTCCACCTAAATAATACCTACTCTGTGGTGGTCCTGTGGGGGTCCTGACCATTGAAGAACAAAGTAAAAGCAGGTTAATACAGTATGTAGAAAAACAGATGGACTACATTCAGTAATTGTAGACCTACAAAGTGCTTCTATATGGTAAGTGGAGCTTATAAAATGGACAGTGAGTGTAGAAACAAGGAGGTGGTTTAATGTTATGGCTGATCAGTGTATATCACCATGGGCTTGGATGCTGCCAAGCAACAAAGAACGTCTTGCTCTAAAAACAGCTACTTGGAGCTTGAGTGAAGTTTGTTGCTTATTAAATGTTATATTTATATAGTGGTTTTTATTAACCCAAGGTCACTTTACGACAGCAGTACAGTTAATAGTAATAATTATATGGGGAAAACTATAAGACAACAAGGAGAGAAAAACTGCTTAAAAAGAAATGTTTCTGATTTTCGCTCACCAACAGGTTGCCACCAGATGTGCTAGCTCGAATGCAAATCGGTGTTCACTCAGGGCTCTCAATCGACTCTTAATTGCTATGTGTGAACTGTTCAATGACTCGATCTGAGCAGCTCGCCGATTGATCGCAGACTCAAGAAAAATATCTAGCATACTAAACATCTGGACCTCTCAGCAACTTAAAATCACATAGTGTGAAAAGTGTTGCAACCAGGTTGTGACTGGCAGTGAGTGCGCAGTCGAACTCCAGCCAATGAGAACACAATACACTATTGTCCTCACCAAATCATAATACCAACTTTGCATTGCAAAAGCTCAGTCTGCACCATATCACCCAGAATTATTTCCTTTTACTCTTTGCTGTTATGCTGCATATCAGCACACAAACAACTTGGATCGCTCGCTTCTTGTTGACGTGTATTTTTGGACACGGTATCACTAAACCCCTTCACTTCTCGCAAGTGTTTGGGAGACCAGACAGATTCGTCTGAGATTCCTCCTGATGGTAGATCGTGTAGTGTGTGACCCACTAACACTGATCAGTCATGTAGTGTGAAAACCACAACGACTTACAAGTCTCCCAATTACAAGAGATCAAGACCTATGAGTTTGGGGCAAGGAGTACCAATTAATGTGGGCACCAACTCAAGAACCAATTCAAGTCAAACATATTTAACATATTTATATTGTGTGTCTTGTTTTTAAAATTCATGTTAAATATGTCAGAGCTTTTTAATGACCAGTTTCAAAGAGTGTTAAAAACAGTATTTTTTTAGGTTTTACTCACTGTCTATCATTTTGATGGTGAAGTCAGTCGTCTCACAGCGCTTCCCTTCTGCCCAAAGCAATAAGATTTTGTTTACACAGTCATTCCCACTAGTCCTCTCATCACTAACTGCAAATTTGGATCTTTTTTTTACTGGCCTGGTCTCTTTAATGTACTGGATGCAAACAGCTTCCCCCCTGAGAACAAAGAAACCCAATATTATCTCTTCATTTCTGCCATTTTACCGTTTTTTCAATCAGCAGCAATTAGTGTCAAAGAGAAATGAGCAAAGTTCCTCTGATTCAGTTTAATTAAACAAAACACAGCTTGTAATTCATAAACACAATCATTATGAAAGTTCTGCTAAATAGCGCTGTTTTCTTTTCTTTTTTGAATGAAGTTCAACATAATACATCTAATCTCGGGGGCAGGCATGCTGGCGCAGCTGGTTAAGTGGGTACAACACAGCATTATGTGTCCTGGGCTTAATTCTCACCTCCGGTCACTGTCTGTAAAGTGTTTTGTGTTTTCATTATCTGAATGGGTTTCATGCATTAGCTAATCTAAGTACGATTGAGTGAATGAATGTGTGCTGCTCACCACAGGGCTGTCAGTCTGTCCAGGTGAAGTCCCACTTTAAGCTAAGTGGTTGTATGTGGTCCAAAATCCACCACTTTTACCACTAAGCAGGGTGACATGGTTAATGAAAATGAAGGAAATATTATATCATGGTTTGTCCTCTTATTTCAAGTAAGTTTCATGGTGGCGGCTGGTTGAGAGGTTTAGAACAGCTCCTAAATCAATACTAAAGCTTAACACAGGATTGATGCTGAATACACACACAGATCGAGCAGAGAACTTTTAAGTCTAAAGCTCAAGTGACTGTGAATAGTGTCACCTATGTTCCAGAAGCTTCTTACTAATAATAGACTTGTTTTTGGGTACCTCTTGGATTACAGTCGATCGCCCAGACAAACTACTTTTCAATATATGACAGTTGGATTATTTTGGCTTGAACTTGACAACAGACCACTGTTCCATTATGTATAGCTTTTAAAAACCGGTGCAGTCACACTGTTTATACTTAATTGGCACAGAGAAGTTACCAGCTGTAGATTGAGGAGGCCACACTATAAAGTTAAATGACCTTACATAGCTTTTACATCCAATTATACATTGGTGGATGTAAATGACACAGCAGATGGGAGTCACCGATAGTCGTGACTTTTGACAATGTTGAGGTTACAAGATGTGAGACGACTCAAGGCAAGACAAGGCAAGGCAAGGCAAGTTTATTTGTATAGCACCTTTCATACACAGTGGCAATTCAAAGTTCTTTACATAAGGAAAAAAAAATTTAAAGTATTAAAACATTTCTGAGATCTAGAACCTCAGAAAGACTTCTTGCAAACATTTAGTTACAATTAAGACAACATGAAATTAAAACAAGAGAGATAAAAAATTAAGAACATGAAAAATTAAAAGATTCCCACTGGCGGGGGGGCTATTAACTGAAAGGTTGAGTATGAATCCCAGCTCTGCCATACAGCCACTGTTGGGTTGTGCACCTTGAGCAAGACCCTTAACCCTCTCTGCTCCTGCGCTCTGACCCTAGCTTCCAAACAAGCTGGGATATGCAAATAAAGACTTTCGTTGTACTGTACATGTGTATATGTATATATGACACATAAAGGCAAAAACATTGAAATTCCAGGCTGCCATGAGTAAAACTTGCAACCTCAACATTGAGGTTCTAGTAAACATTACATCCATAATCTTGGTACCTTACCCTCATCAAGAACTCACATCACAAGATGAACAATTTGTCAGCTAGTTGCCGTCACTAAATGCATGTCATAAAGAAGTTAATTATAAAGCTAATTATTATAAAACAAATCGAAGTCACCTTCTGCTTAGAAGGTCTTAATGCTAATACAAACACAATTGACAGGCTTGTAGAATTGCCTCTTTGAGCTGACTGGTTGAATATTGTCTGCCACCTCGATGACCAGAGTTTTTTTATCAGAGTTTGGGGTTTGCACATTATCACTAAAAATCAAGTCTAAAACATGCAAGTAGGATTAGCTATATTGCATTGCCTGTATCCTAAAACCTTGTGAATTGGCTACTATAAATGGCAAATATGTATGAGTAAGAGGTGAGATGGACTGGTTCTCTGTTTAGGGTTTTTCCACTCTGCTCCAGGGGTAGGTTCTAGAGGCATCACAACCCTGATCAGAATAAAGAAGATAATTAAAATAAATTAATGATTAACTAACGTTAGTGGAGGCTGCACAGTAAACTGGGTCCTGGCGGCCTGGCTTTAATCCTTGCTTTCCATCCACTGTCTATATGGAGTTTTGCATGTCTTCTAATGGCTGCATTAGTTATCTTTAGGTAGGTTTTTCATAATGCTGGTCTGGGTGCTTTAAATTGCTTCCTAATTTAGGTAAGTTAGTGAATGTAAGACTGTGTAATACCCTGTGATAAAGTAAAACACTGCTTAAAGTGCATTTCTGCCTTACACCCAGTTTGTCCAGGTGGTAGAGCAGACTCCATTTGTTCAGGAGGCTCCAGTCTTTTGGAATACAGGGGGCCCTTCTCAGCTCTTTCTATGATTCAGAGGTGGCATCAGCCATTTTCTATTGAGTTGTCTGCTGGGGCAGCAGCATGACAATAGCAGACAGGAAGAAACTGGACAAACTGATCAGAAAGGTGAGTTCTGTCCTGGGCTGCACCATGGAATCAGTGAAGGCAGCTGGGGAGAGAGGGATGATGACCAAGCTTGCATCCTTAATGGAGAACATCTCTCATCCACTGCATGAGACTGTGGCAGCACTGGGCAGCTCTTTTAGCAACTCCTTCACCCGTGTTGCTCAAAGGAGAGATACCGCAGCTCCTTTCTTCCTTCTGCTGTCAGGCTATATAACCAGCACCGCCCCAAACACAATCTTCATTACAATTATTCATATGGTTTTAATCTGCTCTCAAGTGCAATAACTTTTTAAAATATGTGCAATACCTGCTGTACTTTGTACTTTGTGCAATACATTGTAATAACTGTGCAATATTTGCTTAACTTTTTTTAAAAGACTTTATATTTTTGTAATTTTTTACATATTCTTACTTTTCTACTTTTTAATATATGTGTATATATGTAAACACTTTGTATTTTTATATTCTTGAAAGATGCTGTAACACTGCAAATATTCCCCCGTGGGATAATAAAAGGCTATCTTATCTTATCTTATCTTATCTTATCTTATCTTATCTTATCTTATCTTATCTTATCTTATCTTATCTTATCTTATCTTATCTTATCTTATCTTATCTTATCTTATCTTATCTTATCTTATCTTATCTTATCTTATCTTATCTTATCTTATCTTATCTTATCTTATCTTATCTTATCTTATCTTATCATACAGGATCCAAACTACCCTGATTGGGATTAAGCAGTGAGTGAAAATGAATTCATAAATAAATAATGATGTATATTCTTTATTATATTTATATTACTTAGATATTTCAGACTCGGTGGCTTACAGCACGAAAAATGACCACATTTAAGTCTGCACACCTAACTAACATACATCTGTTCTAGTCTTGACCTTTTTCCAACCTCTTCCATTTCCAGAACTATCTCATTCCCTCTCGTTCATGAATCATACATACATCGTTCAGAGCAAATAAATGCTGAGTATTTATCTTTTTAGTGCCGAGCTCTGACCTTCACATTCCATATTCATGAATATTCCACTAATAATATTTAAATGCTGGCACCTTTATGGGTCCAGATGACCCCAGCTGGCAATAATCAGACTGGCTTTTGATCACATTACCAGTGAGACATCGTAAGCTCTATGAGTAATACATTTTTTATTATGCCCTAATTTCAGTGACTGGAGACGGAATTTGCGGTTCATTTCGTTGAGCTTTTCCAGTCAAGGTGACCGCTTCCCAAGAGACCAGTTATACTGGGGTTTTATTCAGCAAAAAATAGTTCTTCTTTTATGAAAAGTACTTCATTTTAAAATAAATCTAATCCTGCAGACCACTCGCTAACCAGACAATTTACTGTATATACAGTTGCAATCAGAAATATTCAACCCCTCACCTCAAAAGACATTATAGTGATGCGAGTGAAAGATAATGACAATAAATGACAAAAAAACTCATTAGACAACCAAAAATATTTATTGATACATATTTGAGTTATGTTGACAACAGAAGTTGACTTAACTTTAAAGTTTAAATGAAAAATGCAAATCTTTTAACACATGTACATGTGCACTGTTATTCAACCCCCAGCTTCAGTACTTTGTGGAGCAGCTTTTATAACTTCTAACAAATGTTTTCGGTAAGTTCTGACAAGCTTCTTACACCTCTTGATTGGAATCGTTGCCCATTCTTCACATGCAAAAGCCTCTAGCTCAGTGATGTTTGATGGCTTCCATGCTGCAACTGTCTTCTTTAAATCCCACCAAAGATTTTCAATCGTATTTAAATCTGGTGACTGAGAAGGCCACTCCAGGGTGTTCCAGGATCTTTTTCTCAACCAAGCTTTGGTTGACTTGGAGGTGTGCTTGGGATCATTGTCTTGCTGGAAAGTCCATTGATCACCAAGGTTTAATTTGTCAACACAAAGCATCACTTTCCTTGTTTTCACTTGCCTGGTTTTTCTGGGAATCCATGATGCCAGGTACACGATCAAGATTGCCAGTTCCTGCCGCAGAAAAACAGCCCCACATCATCAATGACCCACCTCCATGCTGGACTGTGGGGATGGTATTCTTCTGGTCATAAGCCTGGTCTTTCGCACGTCAGACATACCACTGGTCCATATGTCCAAACAGTTCCAGTTTGGTTTTATCAGTTCATAGAACAGTCTCCCAAAACTCTGTAGTCTTATCCAAATTTCTGCTAGCATATTCTATTCTACTTTTGACGTTCCTTGTGGTCAAGAGTGGAGTGCGTCATGGAGTTCGGCCATGAAATCCTTGTTTATTTAGTGCATGTCTTATAGTTGCCACTGAAGCACTTGTACCAACCTTTATCAGGTTATCCTGTAGGTGTCTTGCACTCACACAGGGGTTTTTCTTAGTTGTCCTGACTAAGTTGCTAAGGGCCCTTGATGAAATGTTGGGCTTTCATCCATGGCCAGGCAGGTTTGCAGCTGTTCCATAAGTTTTAAACTTCCTTATAATGCTCCCAATGGTGTCTCTTGGAATGTTTAAAATTGTTTAAAAATTGTTAAAAATTTAAAACAATTTTTTTTATATATGCATCACAGCTGAAGCAAATGAAGGATCATTATAGAGTTCCCAAAGGCTTAATTATGTTTCAACTCTACTTTAGGCCATAAAAACTGTCAGAAAGCTTTGAGAACAACAACATTATATAGTTGAATAATTGAGACATGACTATCTTAACAAAATAAACTGTTACTTCCTCATTCATTTTCCGTGTTAAATTTATCTATTACTCAACTCATAAACATTTACATTTACATTTACATTTTCAGCATTTAGCAGACGCTCTTATCCAGAGCGACTTACAGAAGTGCTTCTATAGTGAACATTTCATTTCTCAAGTTTAGGAAAACAACAGTCAAAGAACACAAATCTGCTAAAACCTGTTAGAACCAAAGTGCCTTTTTTTTTTTTTTTTTTTTTGAAATGGAAAAGAATGGAACAAAATGTTAGTAAATAAGTACAAGTCATCCAACATCAAGGACAAGTCATCCACATAAACAAGTCATCCAAAGCAGAAACTTGCTCTTTGAAAAAACTTTAATTGATAAATCCTTAAAAGCTTAGGGGGTTGAATATTTCTGATTGCAACTGTATGTATATATATATATATATATATATATATATATATATGTATTTATTATTATTATTTTTTTAATTATTTTTTTTCCCTTTTTGTCCCACTTTAGCGCATCCAATTTCTGCCCGTCAATCATCCTCTCACTGGCTGTTCCTTGCTCCTGATTGGGGGGGACGTGCACAGCAATCGAACATCTTATCACCTACATTTGATGAGTGCAGTGCAGTACAGCGCTGTGCACGGAGAGCCACACCCTCTACCGCACTCCTTTCCCATCTCCATGCAGGCGCCACCAACCAGCCAGCACAGGTCATAATCGCACTAGTCTGAGAGAGAGTCCCCATCCGGCTTAATCCCGCCCCTATCTGAACAACAGGCCAATCGTTGTTCATGTGGCCACTCAGCCTCAGCCGGCAGGCAGAGCCAAGATTCAGTACGATGTATACGAGATCTCAGCTCTGGTGAACAGTGTGTGTTTTTACCGCTGCACCACCTGAGCGGCTACAATTTACTGTATATTGTGCTTACACAGCGCATGGCAGAACATCACACTGTAAACTAGTTAACCAGCTTTGCTATACACACTATATGGCCAAAAGTATGTTGATGCCTGACCATGAGCTTGCTAGACATTGGACTAGATTTTGGTTAATTTGTTAGCTCAATCACTGATGTTGGGAGATGTTGCCTGATTCAAATGCCTCACATTACTTATTTTACATAGTTGATTTTATACAACTATTATAATTATATTTATACAGCTGTTTATACATCAGATACCTGGACGTATCCATCATGATGTTTACAGGTTTTTTTTAACTTGAAATGTTGTGTAATATACACCGATCAGCCATAACATTAAAACCACCTCCTTGTTTCTACACTCACTGTCCACTTTTTCAGCTCCACTTACCATATATAAGCACTTTGTAGTTCTACAATTACTGACTGTAGTCCATCTGTTACTCTGCATGCTTTGTTAGCCCCCTTTCATGCTGTTCTTTAATGGTCAGGACCCCCACAGGACCACCACAGAGCAGGTATTATTTAGGTGGTGGATGGTTCTCAGCACTGCAGTGACACTGACATGGTGGTGGTGTGTTAGTGTGTGTTGTGCTGGTATGAGTGGATCAGACACAGCAGCGCTGCTGGAGTTTTTAAATAATGTGTCCACTCACTGTCCATTCTATTAGACACTCCTACCTAGTTGGTCCACCTTGTAGATGTAAAGTCAGAGACGTTCGCTCATCTATTGCTGCTGTTTGAGTTGGTCATCTTCTAGACCTTCATCAGTGGTCACAGGATGCTTCCCAAGGGGTGCTGTTGGCTGGATATTTTTTTGGTTGGTGGACTATTCTCAGTTTAGCAGGGACAGTGAGGTGTTTAAAAACTCCATCAGCGCTGCTGTGTCTGATTCACTCATACCAGCACAACACACACTAACACACCACCACCATATCAGTGTCACTGCTGAGAATGATCCACCACCTAAGTAATACCTGCTCTGTAGTGGTCCTGTGGGGGTCCTGACCATTGAAGAACAGCATGAAAGGGGGCTAAAACAAGTATGTAAATTCAGTTAAATGACTTAATTTTAGGGGTTTAGTAAAAACTTAAGAGTTCGTAAAGGTCATTTTCAACCCTTACAAACTGTTACACCTTTGGACAGCTGCAAATCCACTAGATTACATGTCCATGTAGTGTAATTTAATATGACAACCAATTTTTTTTAAATCAACAGTCCCTAAATAGTTTGTTGAGATAATTCCTTGTAATTAGTAAATTGTCATTTTAATTTTGTTTTGTACTTTTTTAAAACTGCACTTAAAGGAGCATTTAGAAACATGAAGTACAGCAAATAAATAAATAAATGTGGTACCTCAGTGCTTTAGCTTAAACTCTGACCTGATCAATAACTTTAGTTTGAATAAGACCTGTGCCAACAGTTCAAAGAGCAATTAATAATCTACAGATGCAAATATCTACCAGAACAGCTGGGATTTATGTTTTAAACCCATGTGTTGGTTTAAGGATCAGAAATAACTTGTTCATATGTTTACAGCAAATAAACCCGCTAAATTAATTTGAAATTTGTATAGTGACCCCAACACAGTTTGTTAAAAAAATAGGCGATTAGGGGTTTAGTTAAGACAGTTCACTTAGGACAAGAGGAGTATACAGAATAAACTATGAATAATAATAGTAATAATTTAGGGTGCACAGCAATATCTCATACTAGCCCACTGCCTCTGAGATCCGGGTTTGAATCTATGTGGTTCTACTGGTCATCTAGTTGTCTACATAGACAACATTGGCTATGTCTAGGGAGTGTGTAGGTGGGCGGGTGGCCAAAACCCTGCAATGGATTGGTGCCCTGTACAGGATATTTCAGCACCCAGTGTTTTCTGGTGTATTTAGTTTAGAGACATAATGTATACTCCATTATTTTTTCCCCATAGTTAATACAGTGGCTGGCTCTTCGACAGAAACAGTGGCAGCCTGCTGGTAAAAGATATGTGTGGCATTGCTTTCCACAGAGAATAATCCACAGAGAAAAAAAGTAAATTGAACTATATAAATATGGAGAGAGAGAGAGAGAGAGAGAGAGAGAGAGTCAGAGAGAGAATTAGCAAATATAATAAAACCTGCTAATGATTCACCCCCTTACCTATTTTGTGTTATTGTTAAAGATTACATGTTACAAATCCAGTAAATGCAATTGTTTTTGTTCTTGAGCTCACTGCCAGTGCAACACTGGAAACAAATGGCTTAATGTAAATTGTTGTCTTTATAGCCCAATGATGATATAGCGAGTCTATTAAACATTTGTGGTGAGCACTTTAAACTGCTGTACACCTTTGCCTTTGGACTAACTTGGCAGAAATTCAAAATGGTGTTGTACGTTTTGTAGAATGTTTCATGATTTATGTGAAAAAGGATTAATGGAGGAATTTCTCAAGTTACTGTGTGTATATTGTTTTATTGCTTTTGTGTTTTGGATTTCCAAAATGAGAAAATACTTTGATGGTGCCATGGTTGCACTCCAGGAATTGTCTGTGCAGAATAACGTATGTTTCACCTGTTGTGCCCTTATAATACAGTCGTAAGGGTCAGAGCTTTGGGCTATCAATTGAAAGGTTAAGTGTTCAAATCCGTGCTCTGCCATGAACCCACCGTTAGGCTTTTGAGCAAGGCTTTTAACCCTTAGCTCGAGGAAGATCATCAGTTCAAAGTTCAGTCTGTGACTTCAAGAGTTACAAGAGTAATACAATTTTGTATTACAAATAAAATGATCAGATTAATATAGGTTGTTTTTAAAAAAAAAACCATTTTAAATTTGGGTTTATTAATTGCTATGAAAATTTTTTATAAATTCAAGTAAAATAGACACATTTTTACTAGTGATCTCTGGCTTTTGGTGCCCACTGTATAGTATGTAGTTTCGATTTCGAGAATAAAGTCATATAAGTTTCAATTTTGAGAATAAAAAGTCGAAATAATTTCGAGAATAAAGTCGAAATGATTTTAAAAATAAAGTCTAAATATTATGGCCATAGCAACCTCCTCATGTTAAAATAAGGGATGTTCATGATTTTGTAAAGTTATACTTTCATATCGGTTTCACAAATACAGAAATCCTCAATCTCCTGGCACATCAGCACCGGTTTGTTATTAGCTTAAGTACACTAAAACAGCTTTGCAATAAACTGTGTTTATTTAGAAGAAAGAACCAAACAGACTTTGAGGAAATCGTCTGTTTTGTTGAAGCGGAACTTGAAGGTAGTGGCAGTCTACAAGGCTATCGATGGTTATCTTCATGGTTAGTAGTTTCACAGAAAACAATGACAATGATGATCAAAATTATCGATCCCGAGGGAATGCAACCCCGGTGCGCTCGGCGTCTGCGTCGTTGCCAGTACTTTAACCGAGGCCCCAACGCCTTATGGCATATGGACTCGTACAACAAACTAAAGCCGCAAGGCATCGCTATAAATGGTTGCATTGATGGGTTTAGTCGTCATGTCATGTGGATGGAAGCGTACAATACAAACAATGATCCAAAATAAATGGCGGTTATTGGATTACCACAGTAACGCACACTGGATGCTGCTCTCGCGCTTGCGTGCCCATCCAGGTACTGAGACCCATGCTTCTCTGAACTGACAGGCCTATGACAGCTGCACACTCTTTGGGCATAATGTTTTGACTTTATTCTCGAAATTGAAACTTAAATATATAATGTATATTTTTTACAGTAGCCCTAATACGCCGTCATAGTATAGTCTATTATAACCAGTAAAGTGGAATTATGAGCACAAGCTACAGTTAAATCACAATGTAGAACCATTTACACCAACATTAATGAGTGAATTTGCTGTATGTCTTTTATAAACCGAGTATATTTTTGGAATAACTAAAATTCATAAGAGTTAGTGTTTCCATCAGTCTCTCACAGAAAAGAATCAGTGTCGTTCAATCGATTCCGATTCCTTATATATGAAACTATGGATCAGCCACTGGCTGGAGTTCATCACGTGACCCATCGTTCTCTCCAGTGATTGGGTAACATCTCTCCTCCTCCCTCGCTGAAAGCAGAGCGCTGGTTTGAGTCGCGCGCTTCTGAATCACTCAGTGCTCGGTTGCTCTTTCATGAAACGAACATGGCAGATGCAGTGGATACTGTTTCAGTTCCTGAGCTCAGCTCACTCTTACAGGCGGACTCTTATCTCAAACCGTATGAACAGGACTTTAAAAGGAGGTAAACTGCACTTTTAAATGTCGTTCGCATTGCTCTGGCGCTTCATTATGGCGCTGGAATTGACAGCAGCTTGTGTGTTGACCTCTGTGACTTCCTCCTGTCACGACAGTTATCCTAACAAACATGTCTGTCAGTTATTGCTAAACACTGAATCGTTCTGTCACTGACATCTGTGTGATATTCAGCAACATTACACTGAGTATACAAACATAATGTCTGTCATTTATTACTGAACACAGAATCATTCTGACACTGACGTTTGTATAATATCCAGCAACACTACACTGAGTATACAAACATCACGTATATCATTTATTATGAAACACAGAACCGTTCTGTCACTGACATTTGTATGATACCCAGCAACATTACACTGAGTATTCTATGAGGACTGTTACTTTAAGGTTGCGTTCCAAACCGCTCACTACTAATAACATAGTGTACCTAGGTAGGCTATGAAAGCTGTTACTTTATACCCTATGTAGTGCGCCAGTATGGGGAGCGTGTATTTATAGAATCATGACACTCACAGCCTCATACACACGGCTACACGTTTGAGCCATCCGTGCTAACAGTGCTACAGTTTCATTGTTATTACATTATTATTCAGTTAGTTTTTCATCATATATATTTAATTATGTGACAACAAGAATTTAACAAGTAATTCTTAATTGCGTCTCATTCACTCGTGCACTCTCAGTCCTACTTGCTAGAATTGGATGGAGTTGAGTTCAGACCACGCCCACTTTTAAAGAGCCCGCACAGATTACGTGCACTTCACCAAGGCCAGTCCTTACTTTCAGTTTCACCAACAGCTCGGTGCTGGTCAGGTTGCGGTGGGTCCCGGAGCAATTAAGAAGACTGGTCAGTTAAAAGAATCACTCATTAACATACAGGCTATTTAATGTACCCCGTCCACGTCCATGTATATGGAAGATTTAGAGTACCCAAAGATACTCACAAACAATGAGCAGATGAAGATATACTTTGTCATATATATATATATATATATATACAGGGGTTGGACAAAATAACTGAAACACCTGTCATTTTAGTGTGGGAGGTTTCATGGCTAAATTGGACCAGTCTGGTGGCCAATCTTCATTAATTGCACATTGCACCAGTAAGAGCAGAGTGTGAAGGTTCAATTAGCAGGGTAAGAGCACAGTTTTGCTCAAAATATTGCAATGCACACAACATTATGGGTGACATACCAGAGTTCAAAAGAGGACAAATTGTTGGTGCACGTCTTGCTGGCGCATCTGTGACCAAGACAGCAAGTCTTTGTGATGTATCAAGAGCCACGGTATCCAGGGTAATGTCAGCATACCACCAAGAAGGACAAACCACATCCAACAGGATTAACTGTGGACGCAAGAGGAAGCTGTCTGAAAGGGATGTTCGGATGCTAACCCGGATTGTATCCAAAAAACATAAAACCACGGCTGCCCAAATCACGGCAGAATTAAATGTGCACCTCAACTCTCCTGTTTCCACCAGAACTGTCCGTCGGGAGCTCCACAGGGTCAATATACACGGCCGGGCTGCTATAGCCAAACCTTTGGTCACTCGTGCCAATGCCAAACGTCGGTTTCAATGGTGCAAGGAGCGCAAATCTTGGGCTGTGGACAATGTGAAACATGTATTGTTCTCTGATGAGTCCACCTTTACTGTTTTCCCCACATCCGGGAGAGTTACGGTGTGGAGAAGCCCCAAAGAAGCGTACCACCCAGACTGTTGCATGCCCAGAGTGAAGCATGGGGGTGGATCAGTGATGGTTTGGGCTGCCATATCATGGCATTCCCTTGGCCCAATACTTGTGCTAGATGGGCGCGTCACTGCCAAGGACTACCGAACCATTCTGGAGGACCATGTGCATCCAATGGCGGTGCCGTGTATCAGGATGACAATGCACCAATACACACAGCAAGACTGGTGAAAGATTGGTTTGATGAACATGAAAGTGAAGTTGAACATCTCCCATGGCCTGCAGTGTCACCAGATCTAAATATTATTGAGCCACTTTGGGGTGTTTTGGAGAAGCGAGTCAGAAAACGTTTTCCTCCACCAGCATCACGTAGGGACCTGGCCACTATCCTGCAAGAAGAATGGCTTAAAATCCCTCTGACCACTGTGCAGGACTTGTATATGTCATTTCCAAGACGAATTGACGCTGTATTGGCTGCAAAAGGAGGCCCTACACCATACTAATAAATTATTGTGGTCTAAAACCAGGTGTTTCAGTTATTTTGTCCAACCCCTGTATATATATATATATATAAAGATTTGAACTGCCAATCTGTTGGTTGATAGCCCAAAGCTGATTGAACCTGAAGAGATTAAACCTAGGTCCCCTGACCACATGGCAGCACCTACACTACCTGTCATGCTGATACTATTTTAAATGTTTATTATCTAAACAAGTAGTATTTACTGTAGATTTTTTTATTTATTTATGTTTTTGGTGGGCAGTCCCAGAAGCTGTATTTATTTATGTTAACAAGCCATATAAATTATTTATTAATTTGTTTAATTTTAATTGCAAATTAAAAATTAAAATCCATTATGTACTTTGTGTTTCTTTTTATGAAACACAATCTATATTGTGCAGGTTCATCTTCACCTTATGCCAAGTTCACACTACATGAGTTTCCAAGTCGTCAGGTCACACTACACCAGGGGTTTTCAACCTTTTTAGGCATGCGCCCTTCTTCGTGTGCCGAGCACGACTTGCGCCCCCCCCCCCCCCCCCCCCCCCCCCCCCTCACACCACGCCCCCCCTCCCCTTGGTGGAACAGCACTCGGTCACGTGTACCAAGCGCTGCTTCCGCCACACCCCCCACCCCTGGATAAGGCACGGCTCGAGCACGGATGCCAAGCATGGCTTTCGCCACGCACCCCTCCCCTTAGTGGACCACGGCTCAATCGCGGATGCCTGCCGCGTCCTCCGCCAGTCTCGTGTGCCACCGGTTCATAATAATAATCTCGTAGTGCCACGCCGCCCCCGGACAGCCGCTCGCGCCCCCTCGGGCAAGTACTCGGGTGCGCCCCACAGGTTGAAGACCCCTGCACTACACAACTGGATCTCTTGCGATCGGGAGTCTTTCAAGTCGGTGTGGCTTTCACACTACATGACTGATCGGCGATAGGGGGTTTCACACTACACGATCTATCACC